>NC_060902.1:2591144-2836144 GCF_014805685.1 Silurus meridionalis
AAATGATTGGTTACTTTCTAAACAATAAAAGTATAGCGCATCTAACAATAGTTATAAATAAATCAATCCTTTTTTTGCCGACTCAAACATGTTCAAAACAATGGATCGCGATACAAATTTCAACGTGTATCCGATGCACACTTTTTTTAGATCACATCGTTGGATCTCAGAGTATGTCATCTTTATAAAGGTGTTATAACACATTATGGCTGTATGGATGAACATTTGATATAATGCCACAATGCTGTTACTTTAATATAATATTTTTTTTTAAAGAATTTTGCCCTTTTCTTTAGGATCTGTACATAGAAAAACATTTGTTTTCCAATTTGAAAGTATTTGATCAAAACACCGAACCTCCAGAATTATTGGCACCTTGAAAGCACATATTATGAAAAATTATGTTTTGGGGTAATAACACTGAGTAGAGTTTTGAGTTCACACATAAGGAGATGCTGTGTAGTTTTCATTGGAATTAATATTTGCAACCATGTGCAAGGTTTGTTCTGAAATTATTGGCACCCTTAAATAATAATAATAATAATAATAATAATAATAATATCAGCATATATTATATTATATTATTTTAATAATGTATTGATATTATGTGTTATTTGAACTATCATTGCTAGTAATTTTTGCTTTTTTTTTTAGAATTATGCAGTAAATTCAGGATTATTTACAAATGTTATGTACAAATCCAACTCCAAAAACTTTATGAACAGCAGAACCGCACACATAGATGGAAGAATTGCGCTTTCACTCATCAGAATCTCGCCGTAGGTAATTTTTTTTTTGTCCTGACAGAGATCTTGTATGTGACATGACAGATGTGTATTGCGGTACGAGTGCATTTGTACAGTAGGAGAGACATGTGGAGAGGCTATAATCCTATAAATCAGACCGGCTCTATCCTTAGTGATTTATCCTCAAAAGTCCTTATAGGAAAAGTTCTTAAGGCAGCCAGAAAATGGGAATCAATCTCCGAGCACACAGCGAGCGCAATATGGCTGAGGAATTGACGGGGGGGTTCACCTGAAGACCTACTCTAATGGTAGCTGTGAACTTCTGACCTCTCGGAGCTAAAGGACTTCACTGAGACGGTCGTCTCTTGGCCATTACTCATCGTGTTTGCTGTCTGTCTGCTCACGACAAAGTGCTAAGGTAAATTAACTGACCATCATCATCATCATCATCATTTTCTCGAATAATTATTCATCAAAGGTTAAATCAATAAAATAAATGCAATCCAATGGCACACATTTATCTCACTTTCATGTCTTCATAGCATGTTATAATGCATTCATAAGGCATATAATACATACTGTTAGAATAATTGATGTAAGTACATTACACGTTACACGATTTTAATTACATATCACATATTATGCATTATTATTAATCATGCTCCATTATAAGTGCACCCCACTCCAAGTGTTCATGATGCGTTATATCAGCGAGCTTGATTTGAAGAAGATTTCATGGCTTCCATGTGTTATAAGCACTATCTATAATGCATAAACAGATCCTAATTATAATGATCAATTCTATGTTGGTGTTATATTGTATGCATTATAAATGGTGTATGACCTTTTATAAAAGCTGCCTTATGAACACTTTATAGCGTGATATGTATTACACATACAGCCTTCACAGAAGGTAGAACCGTATCATTAAGCCAACTCTTTTTTGATGAAACCTGCATTCAGCTCTTTAAGTGCTTTGTAATCATTTTTTAACATAATAGTGCCTTATAAAGCTCTATAAATTCACTGTAATGAGACTAGAACTTTCAGAACATTTCAACAGGATTGGACAAAAGTTTGTGGACACCTGACTATAAGATTGCGTGCTTTTCTGAACATCTCCTTCCACATTTAATCCTCGTCTGCTGTAACCTCCACTCTTCTGGGTAGGTGTTCCACTAGATTTTGTAGAGATTTGTGCTCATTCAGATACATGGGTTTTGGTAAAGTCAGGTACTGATGTAGGGGAGGTGAAAGGTGCAGTCAGTGTTTACGTTTGTCCCAAATCGCTCTATAGCAGGAGATCTAACCCATTTGAAGCATATCTTTATGCATCTGGCTTTATGCAAAGGAGCACTGTCATGCTGGAACAGGTTTGAGTCTCCTAGTTAAGTGAAGGGAAAGTTGAATTCTTCCGCATCGAAAGACGTTATATACAATTGTGTGCTTTCAACTTTAAGCTAACAGTTTGGTGAAAAAACACATGAATGGAAAAGTCGTGTCCAATACCTTTAGTGTATATAGTGTCGTTTTATGTCCATCAAATGTCCACAGTGACCTCTACTGGCCAAAGAAGTTATCGCATGACACTGAGCTAATAAAGCAATCGTGATCTGTCACAGTTTTAACATCTCCATCCTTCCCACAGTTTTCACAGTTATTTAACCACTTCTCTGCTTCTCTTTTATTTTATTTAATCAGAAGTTTAAGATTCACACACTGGCTTCGGTCACATATTGAAATGCCATGCTCCTAAAACACAATCTTTATGATTAGAAATGACTTCTGACGCAGAATGACAGAATAATCCGTTGTCGTGTGGGAAAGTTTTGGTTATTTTCATGTATAAAATTGCTACCTTATGGGAAAAATGACACACACACACACACACACACACACACACACACACACACACACACACACACACACACACATTTAGCATCTGGTTCTGTGAGTCACATGTGCAAATATTTTATTATGTAAAACAAAAATCACGCAGGGTATACAGAATATTTATGTATGTTAGCGAATCACATGGGGATATATTGTGGGAAAAGAATAGAAAGAATAAAAAGAATGCAGAAAAAATGAAATAATTCATACTGCGTAACACCAGCATGAGTAACACTCGCATCATCTTTACATCATCCGAGCGTCTGCCTCTTTAATTGAGTATTCGGTCACGGGGTCAACCGCGGTACCATGGAGTCAATTTTCCGCTTCTAGAAACAAAAATTACAAAATAATAACACATAACAAATAAATAATGTAAAAGAATAATGAATGAGCTTATGATGGGTTTGCGCTCCAGCGGAAAAGTTAAAGAGCTCTGAAGAAATTCCGATTGAAGTTTGGCGCTTGGAACAGAAGGGGTTGCCTTTTTCTCATTTTCCTCTCCTTTTTGAGGAGTCGTTAAATCTCTGGCATGCTAAGCTCGTTATAAATTCTCTCCTCGCATAATTATTTGATCGTAAGAAGTGATAAGACAATCTGGGAGGACTGACGGGAGACGCCTCGACCCACAAAACCCGCCATTTTTTTTTTTGCTTTGACATTTGATGTGTTAATTGAATATGTTTATGAGGACGCGAGCGAGCTGCCTCGAATCCTCGCCCGCCAGAACTGGGTTATCTTGTTTAGTCGCTGAGACTGCGTCCTCTGGTTCACCCCGAAATTTCTTTTTTTTTCTTCCCTCTCTCTCTCTCTCTCTCTCTCTTCCTCTTCTCCCCAGCCGCCTCTTCGGCTCTTTGATCTTTCTCTGCAGACGGCGTGAAAAGATGACAGCTTCTCAACAGCCGTGCAGCTGGAAGAGACCTGAGGAGAGGACTTCTTGCAATTTTGATCATGTGCTGGATCAAACAGCCTCCGGGATGGGTTAAGGATGCTTCAGTGTGAAGTGTGCACTTTTAAGACTCAACATCACACTCCTGCCCTGCATCACACACTCTCTTACACACACACACACACATGCGGGAACAGTCGGAGGCCGAACCCAAACCCCCCCGTCCTGAATCAGATCAGGAGTGTATCCTGGGATTACTCAAATGGAAATCCTTCAACATCTGTGTTTACTCAATCTGTTGTACATCACTACAAGCAGTGCGAAGCTTCACCACACATGTCCATAGAGCTGGCTTTGTGCACAGGGGCATTGTCACGCTGGAACAGGTTTATTTACAACGTATACAAGTGTGTGCCTCCAATTTATTATTATTTTTTTAAGGAAGAACCACATGCGCTTGGTGTCCCAATACTTTCGCATTATATTCAAACCTACACACTGTAAAATGTTTCAATTCTATACATAATTATAACGAATTATATCAAGGAATCCTCAACCAACATGGCTCCCATTCCATACTTCAACACCAAACAGACCTGCCCAGTCACTGCACCTGCATCCTACTGCACTGCTCTGGGATCAACTGGATCGTGAAGAAATCTCCAACTAGTAAAGAGCAACTTTTTTTTAAAGTATTTCAGCTGAATGTTCGGAGGAACGAAGTGTCCGGATGCTGAGAGTGTGTGTCAAGCTGTTCGTCTGCACATTTAACGATTTGTTTGGTCTTCGTTCCTTTAAATGACCACGTTTGTTGCGTACACAAGAAACACGCATGTGTCTGTCCAAACCCTTTAGACTTGGTGCTTTTACACTTTTGACAGGGTCTATAAGAAGGACCAAAAGAATCAGAATTTTCGGAAAAGACATCCGAACCTGTCAAGGTGGAATCTGAATCTGATATGTAAACGACATTGATGATTAAATCTGAAGAGACGTAAAGACACTGCGCTGGTGGTGCTGAAGGAGAGCAGGGAAAAGCGCTCAGCTCTGGAGACCGTGTCCCACAGCTGAACCCATCACGCTGTGTTTCACTCGGCACTGAGGGGAATTTATTCAAATATTCCATCCTACACACACACACACACACACACACACACACACAGCTGCCAGCGTTGCCTTATGAATGTGCATCGTATTATACACTCAGGACATTCTGAAATGTAATACTACGCTTATTTACTCGTTGCACCTTCGCTTTCTTTTTCTATCACACACTGATTGAAAAACGAGGTCGACTTTTTTCATCGTATTTTTCCGAGGCTACAATACAAGCATGAAATCCCTGAAAATTACTCAATATTAAATAAGTGTTAATTATATTCATTATTATAATGGCAATAATAACGATCACATCGATAATAATCATCGTCGGCATTATCGTCTCCGAATCCCAGACTGTCTCCCGTGTCGCCGTTTCCAATAAAACACGTCATTTATTTGGATAATACATCTTAATAAAAGTCGTAAATCAATACGGATGGCGTCTGACGCCTTTTGATGAACGATGGCCGGCTCGTTTTCCACTTAAGGAAAAGAAGAAATGGAGGAATCACACGTGTATGAGGGGACATCAATCACACGAGGCCCTGGTGGCACTGGCTGTTGACGGATGTGCGCTCTCGTGTCGAGTCGGATGAATGTGGTGTTACACAATGAGACGCTGTGGTTCTTTGAAGCTTTTCCAGTGTCAGGTGACACCCGAAAATTTACTGATCCGACTCTGAAACGTAAAGAATACAGAGAATCTAACACTCAAGTCTCTATCAGTGAATAGGTGATAACCTCAACAGTGATGGAACTGTAACGAAGGGACATTCGGTGCCACCAAGATGAGGATGAGGTTCCATTTAGATGGTGGTGGACCAAGTACACAAAGCATGTAGTTCAATTAAAGTAGAGATTCACTCAAATATGACTCCAGTAAAAGTGTCCCTTTAAACTGAGTAAAAGTACAATTGTTTTTTCCCTCAAATGTACTTAAGTACCCAAAGTACTGATTTATTATAACTATAATGTTCCTGTTATAATTTTTATCACAAGACTCTTTAATCAACTGTTTATGTGTAAAGACTCGAATGTGACTCTCAGCACACTGATCTACTAATAGAATGATATTAATGACTCAAACACTGATTGATTTCTGTTACAATGATCATGAACACAAAACCTTCTTTTCTACTACTTCAAAAAAACGTGTAAATTAGGGTCACGTGTGTTGTGTCGAGTTCGAGTTTGGAGTTTCTTCATCATTTATTCCTCTCTAAATGTCCTGCTTGATGTTGAACTGATGCTGAACTGTATGTTGGTGATCAGTAGATGCACCGAGCACCAATCAGAACACGTGTAAAACAGAGCGTGCGCTGATCCTGATTGGCGACTCGCTGCGCGTTTTACTAGTTACGTACATTTATTCGAGTAAAAAATATTTGACTTTGTGATGTAGTGAAGTTAAAGTAAAATCTCCCCAAATGGAAAAACTTCAGTGCAGATACGTGAAAAAGCAACTTAAATACAGTAACCAATTTCATTTACTGTCTTTATGTAGAACACTGCTTTTTGAACCTTAATAAATCTTCAACAGAGGTGCAAAATGTAATAGGTAACGTTCATTTAAATGAAAATATAGTTGAGTAAAAGGTACATTTATTGTATCATAAATTAAGTTGACTAGAAAGTAGCTAAAAAACATGATTAAAGTACAATCTTCTTCTTCTTCTTTTTTTTCTTTCAGCTTCTTCCATTAGGGGGCGCCACAGTGGATCATCCGTCTCCATACCCCCCCTGTCCTGTACTTCTGCCTCTTTCACACCAACTACCTGCATGTCTTCCCTCACCACATCCATAAACCTACTCCTTGATCTTCCTCTTTTCCTCCTTCCTGGTGTCTCCATCCTCAGCATTCTCCTACTGATATACCCCATGTCCCTCCTCTGCACATGTCCAAACCATCTCAATCACACCTCCCTCACCTCGTCTCCAAAACATCCTACATGTGCTGTCCCTCTAATAAACTCATTTCTAATCCTGTCCATTGTCGTCACTCCCAACGAAAACCTCAACATCTTCAGCTCTGCTACCTCCAGCTCCACCTCCTGTCTTTTACTCAATGTCACTGTCTCTAATCCATACAACATCTCAGGTACAGTAACAAAGTAAATTTACTCAAATCCTTGAGGAAGGTGGAATGTGGAGGCTCTGTGTTTAAGGCTTTGGGTTACTTATATGAAGGTTGTGGGTTCAAGCATTGATCACCATGTTCTGTTCTAATAACCTCCAGTCTTCTGGGCAGATGTTCCACTGACATTGTTGGGCCCTTGTGCAGGGCCCTTAACACTCTCTGCTCCAGGGGTGCTGTATTTTATCCACCACATATTGCAACTTTTCTGACATGTCATCTCCTCACCAGCCTCGTGTAGTCCTGATACAGAGAAACCACAAAGCATTAAAAGCGCTCGAACCGGAGACTCCTTCCACGTTAAACATCACCCTTACGCACAACTGCAGCATATCTAAGCCTTCACACGCTTTCTGTGCTAAAAACGTGAAATCATCCTGCACTTCAGAAGAACAGAAGAACCCAAAGAGTCCTGGCGTGATGTTTCTCCTACGCAGATGTGTGGTGTCAATCGCACGTTCTGTGAGTTTCTCCAGCAAATAAATCTTTTTCAAACATTTCCTAAACGCAGCGCCGGTTTATAATTGGAGGCGAGCTCCAGATGGCTCACAGCAGGACTTCAAAACCGATATGAGGAATAAAAATGTAAAAAAAAAGAAAAAAGAAATGACGGAAAAAAGATTTTCCCCTCAAGCACATCACTTTACTCTGAACAAAAAGGCACTACAGGATGAAACGTCACGTTCAGCCACAGGCCATTTATACTGTAGTGAATTTATTCAGATTACAGGTTGATTGGTTTATTTTTAAAGAATTACAGTGGGGTTTTTTTAACACAGTCAGATTTTTTTTTTAAGGTGAGATCTTTATTTTTGCATTTTCAAGAATACGATGAGCATCAGGTTTTTATTTTTTTATTTTGTTATGAATAGTTTTAATAAATCCGTTTGAGTTGAGACATTTTTAGCAAAAAAAAAAAAAAAGATCAGGGCAAAAAAAAAGATTTAAAAAATTCAGTTTCAAATAAATTTCATTTAATTTATTTTTTTTTATTTAATTTAATTACAATCAACATTGTGTAGATAAATTATTCAAATTATTAATTATTAATATATTTCTAATGTTTTAGTAATTAAAAAAAAGTAACAAAAATAATTGTAATAATTTATCTTCATAATGTGGATTGTAATTAAATCAATTAAATATCTTAAAATTAAATACAATTATTTCAATTATATTTTATATATATATATATATATATATATATATATATATATATATATATATATATATATATATATATATATATATATATATATATATATATATATATATATATATATATATATATATATATTTTTTTTTTTTTTTTTTTTTTTGCCATGACTTACTGTCTATTAGTCTCATTAAATAAATATATATAAACACAATATTGAACAAAAGTTTATGGACATCTGGTCACCTGTATCTGGTCATCTGCACTTTTTGAGCATCCCATTCCATATGAAATCACCATGTTCTGTTCTAATAACCTCCAGTCTTCTGGGCAGATGTTCCACTTGATTTTGAAGTATGCTTGTGTGAGATTTCATTCAGACACGTGTGTTAGTAAAGTGATGTACTGATGTAGGTGAGAAGGTCAGGAGGTCTGGGGGGTTCAGTCAGTGTTTACATTCATCCCAAATGAGTTCACTAGAGTTTCACTCCAAACCATGTTCACTCCAAACCATGTACATCAGATCTTCATGTAACTGACTGTGTGCACAGAGGCTGGAACAGGTTTGGGTCTCCTAGATCAAGTGAAGATGAAAGTCTGGTGTCTCAATAAATTTGTCCATACAGTGTATGATATATTTTGGTAATAATATATAACTCTATAATGTATTAATAATATTATACTGGTATGACTAATGTGGTTTATGGTTTGTTTGAAGACTTCTCAGATATTCAGTAAACTATCACACAGTCGTGATGAAACACTGGAAATATTACAACTATTTAACACATTTTTAAATGATTAAGTTAAGAAAATAGTTTTATAAACTGGCTCAGAAAACGCAGTACTCTTCTCTGGTTTATTTCCAAAATACACCATTCTGTATCTGAGCTACATCTGAAGAACATGGTGCTTTAGTGCCCTCTGGTGGCCATCCAGTGCCACTGACATTACAAATAATCGTTTTTTATTAAATACCTATGAGAGGGTTTTTTTTTTTTTCATTTGACCTCTGGCACTGAAGGCATCATCAAATACCATGTTGTATTTGACATTTCTAGATAAGTTTACAGCATTCAGCATTATTTATTCCGAGCCTCAAATGGTAATATCAGTGGAGCAGCACGTTTATAAATCAATCGGAAATGTGCGCACACCACGGTTAGATTAGTGCACGTGTAAATAGTTGCAAAAATAATAACAAAGAAATGCACCTTCTGCAGCGATGATACTGTAGACCTTCTGCATAAATACTTCCCTTCTGCCCACTACAGGATTCATGATTTGGTTCGACTGATGAATTGGAGACTGAAACGTTCTCACTAAGAACTGAGAGGAGAACATGCTGATGAACGAAAACCATTTAATAATACCTAATTTGTGTTTTGTGATATTCCTCATGTAGTAATAACATTCTGCACTATTAAGTGTTGATGTGGTGATCAAATTAGAATTGTTTTTTTTTTCGTTGCCCATGTTTCTTAAAAATGCACCGATACAAACGTCTTTTCTTTTTTTCATGAACGAGCAGCACTTTTAAAGCTCATAAATTAACCATGAGGTCTCACACTAGTTCAATGTGGAATGTCGGGGGCAGGAAAACCTGAATGTCCAACAAGGTCGAACGGCCTGAAGTCTGCAGTTGTAGCTGTAGTTCCCCCCCAAAACCCCCTGTGTTACAAATTCCTGGGGAATTCCATCCCATATTACATGTCCAATTGTCCTCAACTGGTCCCTTTTTACCGCTTAAAGATCGTCTGTGTTTTTTTGTTAGTTTTTTTGAGCATTTCTGAAAAATGTTTATTTGTCTGCTGTTCATTTCAGTGCTATAACTAAATATAATATATGTGAAAAATACAGATAATATTTTATTTATTTATATATATATATAAAATATTTTTTATATATTTTTCTAAAAAATGTTTATGTATTATTTTTCTCAAACTATATATATATATATATATATATATATATATATATATATATATATATATATATATATTGAGGCTTGAGTTTCCTTATATTGCTGAATAGTTAAATAAAATATTAAATTTTATAATAATAAATTAAAATATATAAATAAAAAGCTTCTCAGTGGTTTAATAATTTTCTCCAAAAAATAACAGGTTTTATTTAAGAAATAAATTGTCATTTAGAATAGAAGAATAGCCCTTATTTATTTTATTTTTACTTTCTGTTATCTTTTTTTGCATTGTATTATGTCAAATTAGGTTTTCAAAATATATTATAATTTTTGATTTGTTAAATTAGTTTTAAAAAAATGTAAATGTGGCTTTTTTCTTACAATCTTTATTTTATTTCTAATATTATATTATATTATATTATATTATATTATATTATATATTATATTATATTATATTTTATGACAGTAGGATTTTTAAATGTCAGTAATATAAATTACAGACATTTAAAAATCTGATCAGAGGCTTTAATTCAATAATAAAGAAAGAATACTGAGCTGAGCTCTTCTGCTTTATGCGTCGGTATAAAACTGTTTGCCGAATAAATAAATCTTTTCACTGAGTGCTGAATAAAAGCGTCTCCTTAAATCTCACAGCTTTCTCTTAAACAGACCGATTTACTTCCCTCCAACTGTAAAACCTTAAGACTTACATTGCGCCTAACATTGCACTCGGGTAAACCTTTTTATAACGCGTTGTGCTTCCGCTTCTTCTTCTCTGCATTACGTTGTGCATATAATGTTGATCTGAAACTAAACTGAAGCTTCTGGCCCAGAAGCAGTGAATTACAGTGCACATGTGTGCATGCATTGAGATGGTACATTTGTGCCCTTCCTGTGTGCGTAAATAATCCTGGAGACGTACAGAGCGAAGAGGTCTGGGTGTTAGTGGAGGTAAACAGCACGCTGATTGGGAAAAAAAAACCTGAGACTAAAAGAGAGAGCAGGCAAGGCGAGGAGAAAAAAAAAGGTTCCTCACCTGGTTGCCATGGAAACAGTCTCTCTGCACTTCGGTGCATGCCGTGTTTTGACAAGGAGCATGAATTTTTCACCTCCGTCTTATTTTCACGGGGGAAAAAAAGGGCAGGATGTTGAGCTGGACCGGATTAGTACGAGCGTACTGAGCATCTCTGTTATTATAAGGGTAATAGTTTTCAGTGAGGGGTTTCACATCCATGTCAGGTACAGGATGTGCTGAAGGACCTGTCAGATGGGTTGCAGAGTCACACAGAGATTTTACATGCACTTTCTAGGGTTCAAAGCTCCAAATGCAAATTGTTTTCGAACTGATCATAAACACGCAGTAGACTCGTTCTTGATTTATGGCGGTTTTCCTTCCTTGATTTTTTTTTTATGTAGATGTCAAACCCTTTATGTAAGCCGAGGCCCCGTATTTATCAGAGGAAAGCGTTAGGAAAGAAACTAAAATGTCGCGTCAACAAATATTTGGACTAATCCAGGTATTTTCTATTCATCTTCCAAACTGCATTGTATTCACTAAACCCTGCACTCATGTGTAGGTCCATAGACAATGTGGAAAACTGCCAAATATTGTAAAATCACACCAATATCATCAAAAAATAGCATAATGTGAATGTAATGCACTTTGGCTGTAGAACCGGGGTATAAAAACGTGCTCGTGTGGGACATTTAGTGCAAAAGGCAACAGTAGATGGTAGACACGGAGACACAATACAGAGAATTTGTGATATTGCAGATTAATTGTCCATATTATAATTAATGTTGAAGTAGTTAATGAGTTTGTTCGCGTGTTCGCTGACGAGCTGGTTTTGGTGTGCGGGGACCAGGACAAGTCGTCAGAGAGGAGGACACCAAAAAAACTTGATGTTGTTGACCCCTTTAACTATGGTTCCTCAATGTGTGAAAGGGTATAGTTGACCTTCTGGACCCTTCTGAAGTCCACTATCATCTCTTCGGTTTTGCTGATGTTGAGGCACAGGTTGCTATCACTCGCTCTCACCTCACCTCTTCTCTGTAGGCCGTCTCATCTCAATCAGTTATGAGGGCAGAGATGGAGGTGTGACGACCTGCAGAGGTGAGGTGAGGTGAGGTGAGGTAAGGTGAGGTGAGGTGAGAGCGCTACCGCAATGGTGCAATGATAGCAACCTGTGCCTCAACACCAGCAAAACCAAAGAGATG
The DNA here is from genome assembly GCF_014805685.1 of Silurus meridionalis. Taxonomy (NCBI): domain Eukaryota; kingdom Metazoa; phylum Chordata; class Actinopteri; order Siluriformes; family Siluridae; genus Silurus; species Silurus meridionalis. The sequence goes on from NC_060902.1 coordinate 2,603,205, forward strand.
ATTGGGCTTATGGAAAGAAATTGTTACTGTTAGGATGTGAGGCCCGAAGGCTTTTCCCATTTCAAACACAGCAGGACTGAGAAGAGTGTGTGTGAGGAGCGTGTGAGAAGTGTGTGAGGAGCGTGTGAGGAGTGTGTGAGTGTGTAAGGAGTGCGTGAGTTATCAGCCACAATCCTGGTGGCTTTGCAGATATACAGTATTGTCTCGTGTTAACGTTCGTATGAAATCAGGGCATGAGTATTTAAAACAGTTTATGAGTTTGTTCACGTGTATGTGTGTGTGTGTGTGTGTGTGTGTGTGTGTGTGTGTGTGTGTGTGTGTGTCATATTAAGTATTCATATGGATTGAGGAAAGAAACTGAACGTGAGGGCCCAAATTCTTTGGTACCTTTTCCCGTTTTCCTAGCTTTGCAGATACATCGTCTCGTGTAAACGTTCGTAGGGATTAAGAACAAAGTGATTGTTTTATATATATATATATATATATATATATATATATATATATATATATATATATATATATATACACACTGACATTAAACACTGATTATCTCTTTATCATGGCACCTGTTAGTGGGTGGATATATTTATTAGGCAGCAAGTTTGTCCTCAAAATTTATGTTAGAAACAGAAAAAATAAACGAGCGTAAGGATTTGACAAATTGGGACGTCTAGACGTCTGGGTCAGAGCTCTTGTGGGATGTTCCCGGCCTGCAGTGGTCAGTGTCTATAAAAATTGCTCCACAGATGGAACAGTGGTGAACCTGCGACAGGGTCGTAGGCGGCCGAGGCTCATTGATGCACGTGGGGAACGAAGGCTGGTCCGTGTGGTCCGATCCAACAGACGCGCGAGCTCAAACTGCTGAAGACGTTCATGCTGTTAATGTTAGACGGGTCAGGACGGTTTGGGCAGCTAAAAGAGGGACCAACACAATATTAGACAAATGGTCATAACGTTATAACTGATCAGTGTATGTATGTATATATATATATCATTTGCGTGCGACATCGATATATGTATATATTATATACAAAATCCTACGAGACGTCACGGCGGGTTGTTAATTAAAAACAGCTTCTCGTTGGAGATACAGTGCTCGCATTACATTTAGGTTTGTGGAGAACAGTGAGAAGAAGGATGCCATTTTAGGTGTGGGTGAAGGATCCAAAATAGGTCACTGATCAGGGTATATCATTGAAATCGAATAAAAGGACTGTGTGAGAAATCGCAAATGGATTCAGGTGACTAAAGAACACCGGTAAAGAGGTGTGTTTTACGTACAATTTGTGTTTTTAAGACGTTGGGGGAAAAAAACCCACAGCTTTTTACAGACATGTCTACCGGGGGCCTCTTTTGTGTTTTCTGAAGCAGTGCGAGTGCAACCTAACTGCGTAGAGAGGAGGCTGGAGGGGGGAGGGAGGGGAGAGAGAGCGAGAAAGAGAGAGAGAGAGGAAAAAGAAGGCGGGACATGCGCGCTGAGTTTTGACCGACGTTGAAGGTCGGCCAATGGGAAGGCGGACGCGCGTTTCGAATGACCCAATCGCGGCGCGGCGTCGGAAAGCGCGCGCACGCTGGTGAGGCAACGGGGCGGGCTCATTGGCCAGATAAGCGCCGCCCACCCTCCTCTCCGCGCGGTGGCTGAGAGTTAGGTTGCGCGGAGGGGCTGCAGTTTCAGTTTGTTTTATTCACCATTTTGTGAAGCTCAAGCTAAAATAATAAAGTAAAAAAACGAAGAAGCGCACTGCAGGTTTTTTCCCCCTCACCCGGGTTTTTATTTACTTTTGCGATTTCGGGGTTAAAAAAAAACAAAAACGAGGGGGCGTTGGTGTTTCATTTATGCGACGTTACATTTAGTCATTTGGTGATTAGCTGTTGTGTGTTTGGGGTTCTTTTTTTTCCTTTTTTTTTTTTTTTTTTTTTTTTAATTTTTCTCCTTTTTTCCTTTTTTTTATAAAAAAACGAAAGGAAAAATCCTCTCCACGGTGTTCCTGCAGAAATGTCCCGGCCAGTGAGGTAGGTTTGGATGTAAAATGTCCTCCTCAGTGCTGCTGCTGCATTGATTGCGCGCGTGCACTCCGAGGAGTTTGTTGCCTTTCACGCACGTGCCAACATTGCTTTACCTTAATAACCTCATTTACTACCATCTATTTATTCTCATTTCTGTGTGGTTGATCCAGATTAGATTTTTTTACAAAGCAAAAAAGAATTCCTTGCCTCACCCTGTGCAGAATGCATGTTTGAAAATGTGGCTTGCATGGTGCATTTTATATATATATATTTATATATAAATATTATAATTGTTTTGCATGGTGCATTTCCTTTAATCATAATGTGCATGAATCATCTAAATACAATGCAGTAATGCAGACATTTTATATCCGATAAATGCAATCAGGTCCCCCCCCCCCCCCCCTTCTCTCTCTCTCTCTCTCTCTCTCTCTCTCTCTCTCTCTCTCCTCGACCAAGAACATGGCCTCCCATTCATACCACGCTTCGAGAAGAGAATATACATTTTGGATATTTTTTCTTCTTTATTAAAACACTGTCCGGGGACCGCAATTATATTCAACCATGCACCAAATAATAATACATTTTATTTATTTATTTGTGTTTGGTAACAAAAACAAAGGGGGGAAAAGAAAAGCGAGACGCTGCGGCTCGCGCTCAATTAACATGGGCGTGTGACGCAACAAAGGGGCGGAGTTTGTCTACTGGCCACACCCCCCACCCTTTACGTTCAAATCTCTTCAGAGGGATTTTTATTTATCGAATTATTTATTCAATAAATCTCACTATCTAGTTGATTTTGCGTTTAATTGAATTTAATTTATTCAGAATGCATATTGATGTGTTTATTGAAATGTTTAACATTGTTATAACGTGTGCATTTTTAAGATAAAAATAACACTGCTGTTTAAAATGTTAATTGTTTTTTGTAATTGTCATTAGTGGGGTTTCTGTTTGTTTGTTTAAAAAAAAGATTGCTAAATATAATAATGGTTGAAAATTTATTGAAGTGGTTTGGGAAATTTTGTGGAAAAAAATGACTAAGTGCATTTATATCTGAGGTAAAAAAAAAAATTGAATGAGTAAACGAATAATTAATTATTATTAAAATTTCGCTAATAAATAGGTCCTTCCGTACATAATAAAATTAGATTGACATAGTGCCTGTCTGTATAAAATTGTATTAATTGTATAAATAAAAGTATGAATAGAAACAAATTTATCCTTCAAGCAATAAACACAATGTTAAATGACCAAAAATTAAAAACATATGCATTTAACCACTTCTGAAGTCGGTAAATATCACATACAATTTTATAAAATATATACTATACAGTATATGTAAATATAATATACAATATAAAATACCACATGGATAGTTAAACCCCTATAAAATTAAGCACCATTATAGAGTTTATATGGACATTTATTAATGTTGTTTCCTGACCAATTTCAGCACCACACATGTATGCAAATAAGGGAAAAAAGGTTTAATAGCTTTGCAAATTAAGATTATTAAATGTAATGCAGTGTAACCTCGATACTCGTAGGGGTTACGTTCTATGACCCCTCGCGAGTAACAAAAAAAGTGTGATTTTGACTCCTTTTGATGTTTCGTTTTTTAAGGGTAATTGTACATGTACTGTAAACACAACAAAAATTGTAAATTACTTGTCACGTTAAATGAATTATACATTAATAAAATAAAAAGTTACTTGCGGCTTCTCGCAAACCATATATACACACATGCGCATATATATATATATATATATATATATATAATTACACAATTATTATAACATAGTATTTAAGAATAATGTATGATATTATAGCATTTAAATAAGTAATTTGCTAAAATAATATACAAATATGGAACCATAACTGCATCATAACTATTTAAAAAAAAATATAGAGTAATAAATACGTGTATTGTGGGAATAGTATAGAAAAGATTATCGGTTTATTGTTCACGGCCTCGTACTTTTTGATATTTCGGGTCTTTATCTTGATGAGACGTGAGATTATTCTGCCCAGGAGGCCGTCCCGCATTAAAGTCGTACGATCGGCACTTTTGCTGGGTCGAGGTTTAGTTCTAGTAAGCGGAGGTCCGAGAGCGTGAGGCGGGGACGCGTGGTCTGGTTTAATCGATTGACATCCTCGGTGTCTCCAGAATGGGATTTGTTAGCGATGAAGCCATGATTGGGTCGTGCAAAATCATTTTGTCTTTTTCAAAGTCAGGTCTTTGAGACGTATTGAAGCGTATTGTTGAAAAAATTGGGTCGTTTTGCGAGTAATAAATACCGAAGCTGATGTTTGAAAAAAAACTTGACTTCCTGTGTTCTGTGTGGATCGTCTGACGTGAGCTCTGTTATTGTGTTTATTCTACAGGAACAGAAAGGTGGTGAATTATTCACAGTTCAACGAATCTGATGAAGCAGGTAACGTCGTGTTTAAATTCTTTATTTATTTTGCAGACGGATTTTTGAAAAATGGAATGCAAAAAATGTTTCGTTAGCATACGGCTTAAAATCAAAATCCCGGCGTTACCGGCGTCCTTGTGCGCCATTCGGCTTCTTGGTCTACAGCCTTATAGATTAGTGGGCGGGACAAAAACATTATAGCCAATCGTTACTTTTTGTATCCCTGTGCCTCGAGGCAGTTTTTTAGAGCATTTTTTAGGACTAAATGCAGAATGCGATGTTCCATAAGGAGCACATAGCAATAAAGTCGTCCGCAAGAATTTGAACTTAATGGGAATTGTTTTTAGAGTTTTATGTTGAAAATAAGGTAAGTTATTAATAAAAATGTAATTAATTATAAACTGAAGTAAAAGTATACCTGAAATACTGTACAGTGTATCATGTATTTACCCGAGACAAAGAAAACGTTGTGAAACTGCAGATGCTGAAAATCATAGTTTCCCACTGATTTATTGGTTGGGCGGAGTTAAAGACACCAGATTTAGCCAGTGAAAATAAAAAATCCGGTGACGTGTATATAGAACTCCACCACTTCAACTAATAAACAAGCAGAGAAACGACGCATAGGCTACGCTACATTACTCACTATAAATGTGATTTTTCTAGAAATGTACACAAAATTCATCTCGCTATATTCTGGCAAATGTTTTCTGTGTGTGTTTAAAGCGTGCAGGAGGAGGATTTATAGATTAAACAATAAAAAAAATTAAGCGTTTTTGGGGTGGCGTCCGTTTATTGCGGAAATTAGTTTTTCGCGGTCGGTTTTGGCACGTAACTACCGCGATAGACGGAGGACGACTGTGTCACGGTCGGGTTTCTGAAAGCTGTCAGAATTTGATTAAAAATGCTCATCTTTCAACGCTCAAGTTTCATCTTTTGGTCGTATGTTTTGTCATTTTTTTTGCCCCTTTAGATGAGTATGAACAGAACAAGGACAAGCCCAAGAAGGTGCGTGCAGCACCGCGGGAAATCAAGCACAAGAAGTCCAAGAACTCTCAGGAGGAAAGGTGAGAAATTACTTTATAGTTACTTCTTATTCCACGTTCTGGAAATGAAACAAGTCAGTTTAAGGGGTCTTGTTTTGCAGCATTAAATAGTAATGAATATTTTTGAGGTTAATAAGACCAAGGCCACGCTCATGCTGCAGGACATTTCGTTCAGTTTTTCCTAAATAACATTTTAAACAATGGACATTTCCCCAAAGCGTTTTTTTACCGAGATAAATGTTATAAAATGAATGTATAAGTTTGTCCCTAATGAGAGAGCCAGTGGTGAACTCCTTGAGACTTCATGAGGAAGAAACCTTAAGAGGAACCAGACACAAAAGGGAACCTGAATGTCTATTCGTTATTGAGGTGTTCAGTGATGGGCGCTTAAATGCAGAACCGTTCATGACGACCCGAGATCCTTAGCTGTTGTAGCCCACTGTTGATCTTAATCACAGTCCAAATCCATCCTCAAAGTTCTTGAGTTGCACGGCTGTACAGAGTGCTCTCTAATGGAGGACAACTTCATCCAGATGTAGGGGGTCAGGATGAATCAGGCAGATCTAAAGAGAAGAAAGAGATGGGATCACTGGTACCTCAGGAGAATTTTTAACTCAACGGAGAGAAAAAAGGGAAAAAAGAAGAGTAAAGGGGTGAAGGATTATTAAGCTTCTTATTAGGGGTCACCGATAGTGGATTTTACCGATAGCCCAGTTGGATTGTATTCGCCAATACCCGATTAATCAGCTGATGGTTTTTAAAATGAATACTGACGAACAGAACACTCCTTCTAAAATACTACTGAACTTTTTATTTGCGAAAATAAAAAAAAAGCCAAATCATAAAAATGCAAAATTAAATAAATAAATAAATATTGAGGAAAATAAGACCTGCATTCAGACTGAAACAAAAGGTAACACAATTTATTTAAAAAAAAAAAAAAGCGTTACATCCGAAATTAATAACTAAAATATATAAAAGAATTTAAAAATAAATAAATAAATATCAGTGATTCACCTCTAGAGGCTGCTCTTGTACTGTATAATTACAGCTACCTTCTTAACCGCTTTGGCAACAGACGCAACCCGGAAAAACTATCGGTATATAATAGTTGAATTTTGCCAATCAACTATTGAATTGACCGACCACCAGGGCTGCAACTAACGATTATTTTGTTTTTCATTGTTTTTCTATTAGATGTTTTGCTCACTATAACTATACAAAACATTTAATTCAGGGTATTTGTGTGAAAGCGTTTGTTAAAAAAAAACTACATACTGAGTTCAAATAACTTATTTTGACATTTTATAAAGCTAATAATGGCTGCTTGTTGGAGTGCATGGGGATTTCTCTTTGAACAAATTCACTCGCTGGGTATTTTCTTTCTGTGAAAAATAAAAAAACAACAATCGAGTATGCAAGTTGAAGCAATTTGTGTAAATCAACATTGTGTTGTTTTGAATGGCAAGTTGACGACCGCTTAAAAAATGAGAAAAATCATCGTTGTTCAGCTATGAAGATCAGCATCTAGAATATATAGTTTATTTTTGTATTATTGAATAATATGCATAAATTAAATATGCAAACATTGAAAACAAGCATTTGAATGTAGTAAAGCTGCAGTGAATCAAATTTGAAAACAGAAGTTTTTGTTGTAGTAGACAAATGCAATAAAAAAAGAATGGAACCGAGAAACGCAGCACGCTAACAGATCTGATTTAAAAATAAATAAATAAATTAAAATAGGAAATATGTGCATTGGTGTACAGAAGCATAAACATTCACTGAAAACCACAACAATGATTAAAATTATAATTGTTTACTGCTGCTGTTATTTGCTGCGTTTAGTTTGTTCACACCGGTTTAATTGAATCGATCACGAAGTCGCGAGCGAGCCGATTGCAGGACATGACGCTCGCGAGTCACGACAGAACTGATCCAGTGCGACACAAAAGCACTTCATTAAACTGTACCTTTTGACCCCGTACTCTCCGCCATTTCACAAGCAGCCGTTCTCTTACACGCTAAACCGTAACTTACGCAGCATAACTAATTGATGATGCATTCGTTGCCAACAAATTTTATTAGCTATTATTGATTTTTCGATTAGTTTTTGCAGCCCTGTCGACCACTAAGCTTTGTTGCTATATAATACCCCACCTGTGTTTAATTAACAAATAGATAAGAGCCTCCCATTGGATAATTACTGCATGATAATGTTTCAGCTGGCAACAAGTTATTTAACCCTGACTGATGCAGTGAGTAGCTTCTTGTTTCTTAAAAAAAAATGCCAGAATACGCCTCCTGTGGTCGTGGAAAAGATCTGTTTCAGAAGGGTCAAATTATTATTACATGTGCCAAGCAAAAAAAAAAAAAAAAATAATCTAAGGAGATTGTTTAAAATACTAAAATTGGATTAAGATCTGTCCAAAGCATTATTTAAAAACTGGAAGGATTGTGGGGAACCATCTCAGAGGAAGAAATGTGGTCGGAAAAATCTTGAATGATCACGATCACTTACACGTTTGGCGAAATCAAATCGTAAAATAACAACAGTCGAGCTCGTGGCTATGTCAATACAAGATCTTGGTGAAAAATTACAAGTTTGGACTCGGACAAGACTAGTAAATGGCACCATGACTAAAAAGTAGGTGGCAGAAGATACCACAGACATGAAGGATCAAACTTGAGAGAACACATGAGAACGGGGGCTCAGCAGCATCTAGACGCCCTACTTCACCAAAACCGTTACCTCGGAAATCGATGCTATGGCAACCCAAATGAACAAGCAAAATTATCATCAAAAAAGAAACCTTGTGAACCCGAGTGCTCGTTAGAGGTCTACCGATAATCGGATTTTATCGATAACTAGTTTAGATCGTACTTGCCAATAACTGATTAAGCAGCGAATAGTTTTTAAAACGGATACTGGCTTAAAAAAAAAAAAGAATAAAAAAAACCCCTGTAAGCCAGTACTAAACTTTTATTATAAAAAAAGTACTAAATCATCCAAATCTTCTAATTATAATTATGAATATATTAATTAATCAGCATAATTAATTAATATAGCGCACTCCATGCAGCGCTGTCTAGCGTGTGAAAGCAAACAGCCTGCGCTGCCAGTGATTCGCCTCTAGTGGCCGCTCTTGTAATGACTGTGAATCGGTGCTGATTAATCATCAAAACCAGTCGATCTCTACAGATAGTTTAATTCTGCCTGAATTCTTTAGCTTTTAGGTGTTGTCAAGGTAATATTAATGAGTGGACATGCATTTCTTTTCTTCTTCTTTTTCTCCCAGTGATGACTCGGATGACAAACTCTCCAAACCTAAGAACGATTCAGCAGGTAAGCGAGACGGCGTCTAAACCATCCAGCCCTGCACGGAATCCAAGTTTCTGTCTGTCTGTCGATCTAATCTAACCTATTTGCCCTTCAGATGATTTCGGCAGCGACGAAGGCAACGACTTCGGGGAGGAACAGGAGGAGGAAGACGGAGGAAGCGATTATGAAGCCAAAAAGGGGAAGAAAGGAAAGAAGGGCAAAGTGGAGAAGCCTAGCAGTAGAAGACCACTGAAGAGAAAACGGGATTCTGGTGAGTGCCATTACTTTGACCACATTCTTTTGCTTTTTGCTTTAATTGTTTTTTTTTAGTTGTCCTTGTTTTGACTGTGTGTGTGTGTGTGTGTGTGTGTGTGTGTGTGTGTGTGTGTGTGTGTGTGTGTGTGTGTGTGTGTGTGTGTGTGTGTGTGTGTGTGTGTGTGTGTGTTGATTCTCACAGCAGATGAGAGCGATGAGGATAAGGTGAGCCGGAAGCCCAGGCAGGTGAGACAAGCCGCCTCCAAGGCTGCGTCTAAACAGAGAGAGATCCTGCTTGGGGACAAAGGCAGTGAGGATGAGGATAAAGATGAAGATGAGCACACCTTCGTGGATCGTGAGTTCACTCGGCTTTTTATGCTCCAGCCTTTAAACGATGGCCTCGGAAATAAATTCCCATCGTAGACATTCGATCAGAATTTACTCCTTTTTCTGTTTTGTGTTTCTTTGTCAATGTGTCTTTCTTTATCTGTCTGTTTCCTTATTCGTCTCCGTTAATGTCTCGCTCTCTAGCCATTTTTTTTTTTTCCGTCTCGCTCAATGTGTCTCTCTCTTTATTTGTTGCGGTCTCTTTCACCTTATCTGCCTGTTGTTTTTTTTTTTTTTTTTAGTCTGTCTCTCGTTTCTCTCCATCTGTATTTTATTTATTTATTTTTTAATGTCAATGTGTCTTCATTTCTCTTTGTGTTTCGGTTTCTGCATGTCTTCCATCTGTGATTTCTCAGTCTCCTTGCTTCATTTTCTTCTTTTTATCCTGTCTTCACTACTACTTTTCTGGTCCTCTTCTTCCTTTACTTTTTCTCCTTCATTGTCTGCCCTTTCCTTCTTTTTTTCTTGTTTCTTTTCAATTCTGTGTTAAATCATTCCTCTGTCTGTCTCTCTCTATATCTGTTTGTTTGTCCATCTATCTTTCTTCATTCCACCCCCTCTCTCTCTCTCTCTCTCTCTCTCTCTCTCTCCTGTTCTGTTTTCTTTCCTCTGTCTGTCTCCGTCTCCATCCCTGTGTCTGTGCCTCTCTGTTTCTCTCTCCGTGTCTGTCTCTTTGTCTCTATATGTCTGGGTCACCACTCTCTCTGTCTTTTGTCCATGTCTTTTGACTGTCTCCATATCAAATTTTTTTTGGTCTCTTCTCCCTTTCTGTCCCTCTCCTGTCTGTCTCTATATCTGTTTGTTTGTCTTCCTATCTCTCTTCATTCCACTCCTTCTGTCTCTCTCATCTCTGCCTGTGTTTTGCTCTCTCTTTCTCCTGTTCTGTTTTCTTTCCTCTGTCTGTCTCTCTCTATCCCTGTGTCTGTGCGTCTCTGTTTCTCTCTCCATGTGTCTCTATATGTCTGGGTCACCACTCTCTCTTTGTCCATGTCCTTTTGACTGTCCCCATTTCTCTCTCTCTCTCTCTCTCTCTCTCTCTCTCTGTGTGTGTGTGTCTCTCTCTCTCTCTCTCTCTGTGTGTGTGTGTGTGTGTGTGTGTGTGTGTGTGTGTGTGTGTGTGTGTGTGTGTGTGTGTGTGAGAGAGATGCAGAACTCCTCAGAGTTATCTCTACCTGTATGAGGTGACCGTTTTGGTAATGAAAATGAAATGAAATTGCTTTGAGAAGATTCTTCACTTTCCCAAACCCGCCTGCGGCGTTCGTTTCGTGATCTTCTGCAGCGGCGCTCGTGCTTCACTGCCGCGTTTCGCTCCTGAACCCAGTCGTCGGATTTATCCTGCCAGTCCCTCCTGATGGCAGTAATCATAAATAACACCATTACATTTATAAACTGCCCCCGAGTCTTTTATTGGGGGTGTGATTTATTTTCCGCTGTAGGCCTCCTGCAGAGTCTCTGTTTATCCTGTTTTTTTTTTTTTTTTTACGAAACGGTCTCTACGCTGGCACTGAACCCTCGCCGTTACACTCGTGTGTTCCAGAAGAGTCCGGGAGCGATGAGGACTTCATGGTGGACGACGATGACGACAGCGACTATGGGCAGTCCAAAAAGAAGGGCAAGAAAGTGAGCCTGAGAGGACGCAAGGTGGAGAAGAAGGAGAAGAAATCCCCGAAACCCAGACTAAAGGCCACAGGTACATATAGCCATGCTCTCCTCCACTCTGTCCACTTGAGACAGGGACAGATCGACGGTGAAGGCAAGAAAGACAGACGGACCCTGGGGTGGAATGAGCCTGAAAGATGGACAGATGACTAGACAGAGAGGGGAAGGGATAGTAGAACAATAAAAGGGAGGGAGGGAGAAATTGAGATATGGGGTAGGTGGGCAGATGGAGGGATGGTAAGACAAGAGGAAAAGGAGGGGGCTCAGACAGATAGAAAAGAACAGATATGGATAGTGATGACTAGCTGTAGGGAGGGATGGACAGACAGGAAGGGGTCGGGGTGGCTGGACAGAGAGGAAGAGGGGAAGGGAGGGATGGACAGAGAGGAAGAGGGGGGACGGAGGGATGACCAGGTGGATAGAGGGTGAGACAAGTGGGTACAGTTTGAGAGGGACAAAGACAATGATTCCCTGAACTGCCTCATATGAACGTTTGGTGTTTGTCTGTTTTTCTTTATTATTATTGTAAAGATCTAAACACTGTTTGCGTCTGTCTGCCTCCCAGTTACCCCGAGCCCCATGAAAGGAAAGGGCAAAGGTCGCCCGAGTGCGGCGAAGGCCCTGGGGAAATCCTCGCCCAAAGAGGAGGAGGAGCCCGACAGCCCGCCCGAGGACGAGGATGAGGAGGACGAAGTGGAGAAGAAGAGCTCGCCGCCACCATCCGCCAAGAAGAAGAAAAACACCCCTGACGAAGAGGAAGATGAAGAAGAGGAAGACGGTTCAGAAGAAGATGCGCCGTCCGGGGAGGATTAGTCGCCTCGCTTCTCGTTCGCGCTCTTTCCTCTTTTTTTTCTTTTTTTTTCTGTCGCTTTTTTCCCTCCGTTTGGAGTTTTTTTTTTTTTTTTTTTATTTCTCTGTGGTGACCTGGCTTTTTAAAACATACACTTTCTGTATCACCAAAACCCCTATTTCCCCAGTGTGTGTGTGTGTGTGTGTGTGTGTGGGATTTTGTTTTGTTTTATTTATAGGTTAGAACTATTAGGAAAGCTCCTCCACTGCTCATGGGCTGCTGCTTGGACGGTTTTTCCAGAGTTCTTTGATCATCTCCATATACTTCCTGGTGTTTCCATAGTTTTTCCTGTTCCAACATGCGCCACCCAACCCCATTGTACCATTTTAGGATTGATTGACAGCTTCTGTAAGCCACACCCCTTTATCTATGTTTGATATTAGTAATTTTTTACTGTGATTTCCTCACTCACACACACACACACACACACACACCCCAACACCCTGAAAATCAATATTAAATCTTTCCTCATAATAACCACCTCGTGTTTACTGACATGGGTTGCCAGATCACCCAGAATCCTAGCCTTTACCAGTTAATTACACACTGAACCAATCTAACATTATCTGGACAGTCTAATCCTCTCCAAATCGGACCAATTTCAGTGTAATGAAAACTAAAATGTTTTTAAAATTAATTACCCAGGATTTTTTTTTTATAAATCATTGAAACTGTGAGTGAAGTCGAAACACTGCTTTCAAACCAATCTGAGCCTTTTATACCCTTTTTTTACACGCCGCCCGTGTGTCACGTGAGATCCAAATTCAAACATTTTTTGCATAAAGCTTATTACACACACAATTTTAGCCGGTGAGTGTTCGAGCAGGGAAACGCCCCCTTTTTACCCCCCCCCCCCCCTTTTTTTTTTTTTTTTTTTTATAATATATAAATCCAGATCCCCATTAATACGATTGGTCCATGTTCAATTATTTGATATTTGTTGCCCCAAATTTATATTCAATAATTTGCTTAATATTTTTGCTTAATATTTTAAGTAAAAAAAAAAAAAAATCTCCTTCTCTTCTTTTTTTTTTTTTTTTTTTTTTTTTTTTTGGTGTCTCCTAAGGGATTTTTTCATTCACTAAATCATCTCCTAACTGAAACCTATTTTTGGTTTTGCTTTGTTGTGTGTGTGTGTGTGTGTGTGTGTGTGTGTGTGTGTGTGTGTGTGTGTGATGTAATCTTAAGCAGTGTATAGGATGTTTTAAAAAGAAGGGTTATTCCCCCTTCCCTGCCCCTCCCTTCTTTCTTTACTTCTTGTTTTTCAGTGATGACCTGAGCCCCGACATGCTTTTCTTTTTCCCCCCTCTCTCTCTCTCACACACACACACACACACACTTTAAAGCAGAGATGTAAATTTAAACGCTTTAATTTGAACATTCAGGACCGCTTTCTCTCATCCAGGACTCCAGCTAAGTTTTATTTGCTGCATTATAACCTTTTTAAAAGCCGAGACGTGACTTCCTGCAGCGAGGCGTTTGTTCTGTAGCCGTAAGCGCAGAAAAGTCGAGGGACTCCCCCCACTCTCGCGCGTCGAAGCGAATTTCCTCCGAACCAGCTCGAGGAGTCCGTTTGAAACGTCCTGTTCACGCCCCGGCGTCTGTTCCTCTCGTTTCAGCTCCAGAGCTTTAACACGATGGACTTGGATCATGACTTCATCTGTACAGTCTTCATGTGCATGAACTTCTCATGAGGCTTTAAAGCGACCCAACAACACGCTTCGGGTTTTTTTTTTTTTTTTTTTTTGTGCCAGGCATCACCGAGTATTTCCCGAACCCTGTAACCCTTCCGCTTTCCCAACCAGTGTGTCGTCTCCAATTGTATATCATCCCTCGATTCCGCTTCCTCCTCTTTTTCCTCCTCCACCTCCCTTTTTTTTTGATACTTTGTGTGTGTTTGATCTGTCATTCTCCTCAGAATTTTTGTAATTTTTTTTTTTTTTTTTTTTTTTTTTTAAGAAAAGAAATAAAAATGTATCTTGATTTAAAAAATATATAAACACGTGTGTGTGTGTGTGTTTGCGATGCTTTAAAAAAAAAAAAAAAGCTATTGAACTCATGTTATTAAAGGGAATCCTCTTTCTTTTCCTCCATCACCTAATTTCATCCTTCAATCACCTTCTCCTCAAATGCTCTTCCTCTTTCTCCTTTTTCCATCTCCTCTTTCTTCCATTTCCTCCTTAAATGTAATTCCTTCCATCATCTTTTTTTTATCCCTCATTCTCTTAAATCTTTCTCCTACTCCTATTTCACTATCTCCTCCTTTTCTTCCTTTCACCATTTCTTTTCTCCTTCTCCATTACCTTTTGCTTCTTTCCCATTACCTTCGTCCCTTTCCATCACTTCAATTCTGTTCTTCCATCTCCTTCTTTTCTTTCACTTTTTTCTTCCTCAAATGTCCCTCTCATTTTCTTCCTCCTACTTCAATTCCTCCTCTTCCACCATTTCCTTCTTCACAAATATTAATCTTCCCCTCCTCTTCCATATTCTTCCTCAAATGTTCTTCCTCCTTTAACCACCTTTTTCTTCTTCCTCCTCCATCTATTCCTTCATTTCCTTCTGCTCAACCACCCTTGAAATCTTTGATCTCCTTTCTTCTTCATATGCCCTTCCTCCTACTCTCAAACCATCTTTCTTCCTCTTCCTTCTCCATCTTTATCTTCTTTCTATATAGCATTTTTCAGAAAGGACCACACGGTGTCGCTTTTTCCCAAATGTAAATAAGACGTTCAAATAATTGAACCTTAAAAATGTTCAATCTTCAGGAGAAAATGTTGCTGATCCGAGCATCGTAAAGGTGTCCAGTATCTCAGAAGCAATCTTCTGTGTGTAACTTCCTCGAGTAAACATCAATACACAATTCAGGTAAGTATTTGTTTTTAGGATCCTGTGTGTGTGTGTGTACATGATAAAGTGTGGCCGAAAGTATTGAACCTTCCAGCCAGAATCATGGTGCTTGTATTTTGGCCAAACATCTCAACGGTGGTCTCATTCGTCCAGAGGACTTTGTTCCAGAAGAACAGATGAAACTTTGCACACCTTCGCTGTAGTGCCATGCTCATTTTTTTTTTTTTTTTTTTTTTTTTTTGAGGAAAGCAGCTTTTTCCTGATCCTTCCAATCAAATCAGTGGAAAACTCCTTTGCTATAATGAATGTAAATTCGAGTTCTTCAGTTCTAACCACCGTGTCTTTGACATACTGAGAGTAAACGGATGGTTTCTTAATGTGTGGATGTGAAGCATGGAGGAGGAAGTGTAATGGTGGGGGGGAAGCATTACTCGTGACACTGTTGATTTAGTCAAAATTGAGGCCACATTTAACCAGCATGGTACCCACAGCATTTTGCAGCATCATGCCATCAGATCGGATTTACACTTAGTGGGACCACTGTTTGTTTTCTAACACAGCAATGACCACACAAACACATCTCTAGGTTACGTAGGAGCTATTTGTCAAAGAAGGAAAGTGATTGAGTGCTGCATCAGATGACCAGGCCTCCACAATCACCCGATCAAAATCTAGATGGGATGAGTTGGACTGCAGAGTGAAGGAAAAGCAGCCAACTGGTACTCAGCATCTCTGGGAAAGATTGTTGGAAAACCATTGCAGGTTTCATCATGAGGCTGACTGAGAGAATGTGTGTGTGTATATATTTATTTGGTATTTGGAAATTGTGGACATGTTCTTGTTGGTTCTTTCCTCGTGTTTTGGGGTCAGCCGCTGCCTTAGCACTCTGTCCACTTCCTTGTGAAAAACACTGAGTCTGAGTCAGCGAGAAATAAACCAACTGTGAAACTTACCAGCCCAATCAAACCAGCCGCAACTTCTACTGGAACTCTTCATGCAAATCCAACCTCCTGTGTTTTTCTTTATTTTCAGACATAAATATGCTGCATACATATATACAATTTATTTAATTCATTAAATTTAATTAAATTTAACTTTTATTGTTTACATTAGACACCATTTGGGTAATACATGTATTGTGTGGGTGTGTGTGTGTGTGTGTGTGGGTGTGTTAAATTTTTTTTTATTTAATTTTCTAAAAATATAATCTCCGTAACTGTTCTAATTATTTCAGCAGACTAACAAATGTCTTCATTCCTTCCATCCTTTATTCATTCGCTCCCTGGATATGTGCAATTGTCAGGATTTTCAAGAGAAATTCTTGAAGCTGGACATAAAACACTAAAGAATCCGTAGCGTTAGTGTTAGCGTTAGCCGCTTCTTGGCGCTATGGATACTTAAGTGTTTTCATGCGTGCGCAAAACAAATCACATTTCTGATACGCAGTGGGAAGCCTCTAGTTTCATTTTTTTGATACCCCTTGCATTGTTGTTTCTTTTTTTTTTTTTTTTTTAGTTTAATAATAATAATAAAGAGCAATCACTTAATTAGTTTCTGGGGGAACTCAGATTTGAATCGTGTTCCGCACGTAAAAAAGGATTGCATTCAAACCGTTACACCCCCTTTTTAACCCATATTATTTATATATATATATATATATATATATATATATATATACACACACACACACACACATGGGTTAAAAAATAATATAAAATAATTAACGTTCTCTTCTGCTAAATCACATACACATCCTGTAATTATTCTCTTGGTTTAATGTGATTATAATGTGCCTTATCTGACAATTTCCATGTTATAATGCTGTAATAAATTGACTTAAATTCCCTACATTTTGCTTAAAAATCATGTGTCGGTGTCAGCACTTAAAAAGCTGAACTTCAGGTTCTACACTTGGTTATTTTTTCTTTTTTATCAGCGGTACACACTTCCTCGTTAGACTCCTCCTCTTAGCTTCTGTGTTGATTCTGCAAATGAAACGCCGTATCACACTCTGTGTCACACTGTACATGTGAGAAGAGGACTGAAGACAAGGATCACCATCACACACTCAACCTCACTGTATGTATCGACTCTTTCTGTTCAGCTTTTCACCACAATTACACACCTCGCCAACTGAACTTTATATGAGATAGAAATAGAAATAAATCTTATCTATATGTATATTATTTATATATATATATATATATATATATATATATATATATAGGTTAGTTTGTAATTTGGGTGAAATTGGGGCTAAAACTAGGTCAATTCATGTTGAAGATTTCACTGGACAAACTGTAAGGCTTCATTCATTAATGTTTTTTTAAAAAACAAGGAAAAAAGGTCAGACTACAGAAGAACCTAAAATAATCATAATAATAAATTATTTTTTCATTTATATATAATATATCATATATATAATAATAATATTATATAATATTATATAATTAATATAATATTTATTATATTATGTAAATTTTCTTGACATTTAACTTTTTCCCCATAGTTTTTTTATTTTATTTTTTATAATATATACCCCTGGCAATGTTATGTATGCTTTCAAGTTTAATCATAGTATTTTAAAAATGTTTTAAAAGGTGGAGACTACACACACTTGTGGTACACCTAAAAATAATTGCATTCTGGATCGCATATCGAAACGAAAGCCCTGTACCCAAAAAATTACACGGCACCAATATATTTATGGTGTGTTTGTGTGTGTGTATATATATATATATACATACAGTGAGGAAAATAAGTATTTGAACACTCTGCTATTTTGCAAGTTCTCCCACTTAGAAATCATGGAGGGGTCTGAAATTGTCATCGTAGGTGCATGTCCACTGTGAGAGACATAATCTAAAAATCCAGAAATCACAATGTATGATTTTTTTTTTTACTATTGAGGTCAAACGTTTCCTGTAGTTTTTCACCAGGTTTGCACACACTGCAGGAGGGATTTTGGCCCACTCCTCCTCCTTCTCTATTGGGTTTAGGTCTGGAGACTGGCTAGGCCACGCCAGAACCTTGATATGCTTCTTACAGAGCCACTCCTTGGTTATCCTGGCTGTGTGCTTCGAGGCATTGTCATGTTGGAAGACCCAGCCTCGACCCATCTTCAATGCTCTAACTGAGGGAAGGAGGTTGTTCCCAAAAATCTCGCAATACATGGCCCCGGTCATCCTCTCCTTAATACAGTGCAGTCGCCCTGTCCCATGTGCAAAAAAAAACACCCCCAAAGCATGATGCTACCACCCCCATGCTTCACAGTAGGGATGGTGTTCTTGGCATGGTACTCATCATTCTTCTTTCTCCAAACACGTTTAGTGGAATTATGACCCAAAAGTTTTATTTTGGTCTCATCTGACCATATGACTTTCTCCCATGACTCCTCTGGATCATCCAAATGGTCATTGGCAAACTAAAGACGTGCCTGGACATGTGCTGGTTTAAGCAGGGGAACCTTCCGTGCCATGCATGATTTCAAACCATGACGTCTTAGTGTATTACCAACAGTAACCTTGGAAACGGTGGTCCCAGCTCTTTTCAGGTCATTGACCAGCTCCTCCCATGTATTTCTGGGCTGATTTCTCACCTTCCTTAGGATCATTGAGACCCCACGAGGTGAGATCTTGCATGGAGCCCCAGTCCGAGGGAGACTGACAGTCATGTTTAGCTTCTTCCATTTTCTAATGATTGCTCCAACAGTGGACCTTTTTTCACCAAGCTGCTTGGCAAATTCCCCGTAGCCCTTTCCAGCCTTGTGGAGGTGTACAATTTTGTCTCTAGTGTCTTTGGACAGCTCTTTGGTCTTGGCCATGTTAGTAGTTGGATTCTTACTGATTGTATGGGGTGGACAGGTGTCTTTATGCAGCTAACGACCTCAAACAGGTGCATCTAATTTAGGATAATAAATGTAGTGGAGGTGGACATTTTAAAGGCAGACTAACAGGTCTTTTAGGGGTCAGAATTCTAGCTGATAGACAGGTGTTCAAATACTTATTTGCAGCTGTATCATACAAATAAATAGTTTAAAAACCATATATTGTGATTTCTGGATTTTTTTTTTTAGATTATGTCTCTCACAGTGGACATGCACCTACAATGACAATTTCAGACCCCTCCATGATTTCTAAGTGGGAGAACTTGCAAAATAGCCGAGTGTTCAAAACTTATTTTCCTCATATATATATATATATATATATACAATCAGCCTGGGTGTGTATAATCAGAGTAAATTACAGGTCACAATTTGTGGGGCAAGTTGGCATCTGAATGTTATAATAATAATAAAAAAAAAAAAAACATGCTAATTCCCAGGTTTGAGAAAATATTCTGTAGATTCGATACTTACTCTGGATCATGCAAAAAAACAAAAAAAAGTACTGCAATTATTATGTCATATTTGCATTCATGAATATTTAAATTGATTTCCTGTTTCATAAATCTTCCTTGTTTTCATATTTCCATAAATATACATGATGTTCTTTCTCTCTGCCTATTAAAGGTGTCTCAATATTAATTTACACAAATGTTCAGCAAAACACAGTAAAGTTCAGCTGTTTCCTGTATCTCTAAAACTCTACCAAGTGTTTGATAGAATGTCTGTCAAGCTAACTAACATATCGAGCTAGCATTCAGTCATCAGAGCTTCTTTCCTGTCTAAAGATTTTTGTTTTTTATTTAACCCTTCAAATTGAATGACTTTGCTCATTACTGAAATATTTACACACCTTCAAAATAGTCCCTTTGCACACTGACTTATGAATGACGGTGCTCCCTGTAAAATAAAAGCCATCCAGCTTTGTGTCAACAGTTTGGAGAATAACCACATATGGCAGGAACATTCAGGTGTCCCATAATTTCTGCCCATATAGTATATCTTTGAGAAGGGAGGTTGCACAAAGTACGGGCTAAATGGTACACTTTTTTTATGGGCTAAAGGGTAAACAGTAAAGGTAATTCTTCAGTCTTTGCTCATGATTAAAAGGGTGCCAATATTAATGAAGATGACTGTAAGCACTATAGTGTACACTTGGATGCTAATAATAATAATTTGTACACACCAAAATATGTGCTTGAAATAGCAAAAAGTTGTACAGTTGTGGTTTATAGAGTACAAACACTTTATGTACTGTGATAACAGTGTGTGCGTGTGTGTGCATGTGCGTGTGTGTGTGTGCGTGTGCGTGTGTGTGTTAGCTTGTTTGCACAGCAGTGTGACTGGAGTTGACTAAATGGGTGGTGATGCATCTGTAGCAGTTACACACATTTATTTTACTCAATCGTTCCTGTTAAGGTCACGGTGTAAATACAGCCAGACGTTTTCAGGCCCCCGAATCCCAGCAATGTGGCAGAAGTTATTCTGAATTTCATACGAGTTTCCGTTAAATGTTTCCTCACAGAGAAGTTCTCAGTAAGAAGACGGCGATTCGGAAGAAACCGTAGCTTTCGCTGACTCGTAACGAAACAGCAGATTGATTAGGTTTTTACAGGATGCACTGAAAACTCGATAACTGTGCTGGTACATGCAGGTTTAATATAACTAGTCATAAGTAATTATTTGTTATTCATTCATTTAGTAGGAATAAAAAGATTAAAGGGAAAAGAGTAGGATGGATTGATGAATGGATGCATTAATGAATACATGTTGTGGATGGATAGATGGATGGAGGGATGGATGGGAGGGTGGATCGATAGAGATATGGATGGATACATTGATAGGTGGATGGATGGATACATAGTTGGATGGTTAGATAGATTAATGATTTGGCATTGATGTAGCAGATGGATGCATTGGTGGGTGGCTGAATTGATAAATGGAGGGATGGATGGATAGATGGGAGGGTGGATCGATAAAGATATGGATGGATACATTAATAGGTGGATGGATGGATGAATAGATGGATATATACATAGTTGGATGGTTAGATTGTTAGATGGATTGATGATTTGGCATTGATGGAGCAGATGGATGCATCGATGGCTGGCTGATTGGATAAATTGATGGAATAATAAAGATGAATGGATGGATGTCAGATGGAGTCTTTGGATCTGGATGCATGACATTTTCCCTTCACTTCAACTAGGAGAACAAAATGTGTTCCAGGTGCACAAAACCTTCCCCTGTGCAAAAATCCAGCTCCATTAAGATATGCTTAACATGGGTTGGAGTAGAAGATCTCCTGCTGTAGAGCTATAAACCCTACTGAACACCTTTGAGATGTATGTGAACACTGACTTACCTCACCTTAATCAGTACCTGACATTACTAGCACCCTTGTGGCTGAACAAATCTCCACAAGTCTAGTGGAATATCTTCCCAGAAGAGTGGAGGTTTTTATAACAGCAAATAGTGTTGTTCACAAACTATTTTTCATGTAATGTATACAACATAAATTTTTCCTATGGATGTATTTTATCAGTGTGTTTTAAGGAAAAGAAAATATTGTGTGTATTGCAAATAATCAAGAGTTCAGATTTCTACTATTTATATCTGGTGTATTTTTTGGAGTCAGGATAAATGTAATGCATTTCTACAGTGTTTCAGCAGTAGGAAATGTTGCGCAATCCTCTGGGACAGTTGAGAAAGGTACCTCGTCATTAGTACCTGAATCATTAGCTGTAACAGCAGGATGTCTTTCATGAATCATTTAATCAGTAAATCCTAAAGAGTTGTGTAATGTGTGTATTTCCCTCAGTCTAGGTCTGTACTGAAAATGAAATAATACTGAATAAACCATTCAGGATGTAATGAAAGAAATAGATCTTCTGGTCAAATGTTCATTTCACAATCTACCAGACTTGCATAATAAAATAAAGCAATACAATACTCTTGGGTCATGCTGGTTTAGAAAAATAGTGAGTCACAACCAGTGTTTGAAATGAACAACTACCAACCCACCAAATGTCGGAAGAAATCAGATGTGGCAGGTAACACCATCAAGTCATTGGCTAATTTCATGAAGTTCATGAAAGGGCAGATTTAGGGCAAATCTTAAAGAAAATCTTTAAAAATATAAAAAATAATTTGCGATACTTGCCTGGGGTAACCAACCCTCGTGTTTAAAATGAAAATGTTCCCCCAAGCAAATAAGTTCAAGAAAGGAAGTTTTAAAGTCAAGTGGCAAGCTGGGTCTTAATAGGTAATGTGTGACTTGTTCTTTTTGTAGGGCTTTTCTTTGGCTAGTTGAAGTTATATATATGGGCTAAAATGTAAAATTTTATAGCAGAATTGATTGTTGAGTGAAAAGCCTGGTTAAACCCTGGTCTCAACTTTACACAGACTATATTGTACATTTATACACATTTCAAGCTGGGAGAAAAGCCTGTGTTGCATGTGTAGAAGGTGGAAATATGGGCACCTTGTTAAAATCAGTACGATTCATTATGTAATGTTTATATTTAAATAAACTAATGAATGATTTACAAAATAAATTGAGTAATTACTTTATAGTTTTGTAACATTTTTTAAATTAATTGTAAGTAATTCAAATAAATACTAATCAAAAGAAAAGATTAGGCCTAATAGTTATGTATTACATGTATTAATAAATGATGGTACTCATTTAAAAAAAAATCTGTAGTGTACAATGTTTTAAAATTCACCACATTTGCAGAAAAGCCCAAATTCTTCAAAATGCAGCTAGCCAAAAAAAGAAATTAACCACAAAATTTATTGTATTACAGTTGAGTAACTAGTTTGTAATACCCACTTTTTTTGCGATATCGTTTGGATATGGAAATGAAACCTTATTGTTAAAACGATAACGCATCCAACTTACTGTATGTGGACACTTCACAGGAAACACTTGACCCACAATTCCAAACCGATATTCCAAAACCGTGTCTATGGAGTTTCGTTGGTTATTCACAATGGAGTTTAATAATAGCCTTCGCCTGGGTTTTCATTGTTCAGATATCATCTTACAGTGAGCTTTTAATTTCCATAACCAGTGTTGTTTAGCGGAAGAGTGTACAGCTTACAACTGCAGGTAGGTCCCACCACTGAAGTTCCAGGCTATCTCAGGCCATTCAGACATTTAGTGGAGCATCTTCCCAGTAGATTGGAGGTTATTATAAAAAAATTGGGACTAATTGCAGGATGCGATGTTCAGAAAGCACATGATCTTATGGTCAGGTGTCTACAAACTTTTGTCTATATACTGTGTGTGTGTTTGTGTGTGTGTATGTGTGTGTGTGTGTGGTGAGAGATGAAAGTAGTAGGTTTTGAAACCTAAATAATTGTGTGTAATACAATACAGTGTGTACGGTAACATTGTATTTTTTTACTTTCCACCTACCCCTTTATTTCTTATACCATGAAAGCCATGAAAGCCAAAAATAAGACTTTAACTAAGCAATATTTATATTCCAGGCAACATCATGGAGGACTCATGGTCAAGGATAAGGCTCCAGATCACGTCCATATCCACAGCCTTCACCCATTTACAGGATTAGTGTGGAGAGAAGTGTACGAGCTGATCTTCTGGATATGCGTAGCAGGCTCTTGGACTTGTACCTGGTCAACGTGTTGACATGTGGGCTGGAGATATGCATGGCCACTGGCACCATTTACATTCCCCCCATGCTCCTGGAGGCTGGAGTGCAGGAGCGCTTCATGACCATGGTGCTTGGTGAGTGAATGTGAGCTGGGTGTTCGGGAGGTATATCCAAAAGAGCACTGCTTTAGCGTTAGCATTGTTAATCAATCTGAAGCTGACATTCCTAATCATATTTTAAAGCTTATTTCTTCTATACATGGCATTTTGTTGTTTCTGCTGATCGCTTTCCTGGTTTAGTTGAAGAAATTTCCACATTTCTGTCAAGGAATTCCAACCTTCCAAATTAATGTCAACATTTTTCTCTGTAGTCAGAAGGTTTTTCCTTAGTCAGATGTTTTGAGTTGCATAACATCTGGTTTTAAAGAGCGCAAATGGCCTACCACATATGTGTGTTCTTTCAGTCTGTAATTCCATATGAATGTATCATTTATGACCAAGTTTGAATTTGGGTGGAAACATGGAAATGTTCAGAACGAGAAGCAGCCCTGATTTATTTTGTATTTGATTTAACCTGGATATATTTACAGATGAAAAAGTCCATGTGACTCCTGAATGCTTTATTCATTTCCATTCCCCCTCACTGTGCAGGTGTGGGTCCTGTGCTGGGTTTGATATTCGTTCCTCCACTCGGTTCAGCGAGCGACAGATGGAGAAGTCGTTATGGGCGCCGACGTCCCTTCATCTGGGCCCTGTGTGTCGGCGTGCTGCTCAGCCTTTTAATCATTCCTCGTGCTTCTCAAATCGCCTCTCTGTTCTACGAGCAGCAACACTGCAGGTGCGTTCACTTTACCTAATCGTGTTAACACATTACTTACGACTAAACGAGTAAGAGTGACACCAGATACTTCTATGTGTATCAAAGCATCTCTAGTTGGGAGTGCAAAAGTTTGTACACCCTTGAATGCATACACTAAATGTTTTTGTGTAAATTCCTTTATTAATCTTAAGCGTGTGCAAACTTTTGCACTTAAATGCCGTCTTCAAACCTTAACATGCTTCATATCTGGTTGTCACTTTTGTCCTTATTGCAAACGTTTGTACAACCATGAGTGTCCACTAGGGAAGATTTACCGATTCGCATTAACGTTAACGACTTCAAATGTCTTGAGTAAATAATTTTGTATTAAGGGTGTACATATTTTTGCACCAAATTGTCCAGGATATTCTATAGCATATGTTGGATATGTGATCTATGTGGATATTCTGTAACAGGTTGGAAGTTCTGCTGTTGGTGTCGTCCATCTGTGTGCTGGAGTTCTGCGGTCAGGCCTGCTTTACCCCTCTGGAGGCGCTGGTGTCTGATCTGTACCCCAGAGAAGAGGAGAGCCGTCAGGCATTCTCCATCTACTCCATCATGCTCAGCCTGGGAGGATGCATCGGGTATCTTCTTCCATCCGTGGACTGGACCGGCCTGGGTGCATCTTCTTACCTGGGAGGCCAGGAGGCCTTCATCTACGCACTCCTCACTGTGCTGTTCCTCATATGCCTCATGACCACAGCCTTTGTCTCGGAAGAGCAGACGGCCGGGGTGGTCCCGGAGTCATCCAGGAGATCTGCGAGCTCGTACAGCGTGTGCTGTTGGCCGTCTGAGTTGTTCTCCAGGGCGCAGATGTTGAAGCGTGCAGTGGTTAGCCTGTTCACAGTCATGCCCAGACTCTGGTCAGGGTGCAGCCACGTTCCCCGGGTGATCGCCAGGCTGTTTGTGGCCGAGCTGTGCAGCTGGATGGCTCTGATGACGTTTGTGCTGTTTTATACAGACTTTGTTGGCGAGGGTTTATACGATGGAGTGCCCAGCGCTAAACCAGGCTCTCCTGAAAGACTTCGCTATGAGGAAGGTACTGTCTTACCATCACACTCCAGTAATATTCACTTCTTAGAGTTTTAATCCAGTTCACTGATTACTGCTTTTATAAATAATTTGTCAATTACTATTTTATACAAACTTTACAAAATGTGGTGGAAAAAAAGCTCTGTGGCTCCAAAACAATGATTTTTGTGCACAGCGAAAACAATGAATATAATTTTGGAGTACTTTAATTCATGCATAAAACTAATCTGGAGCAAGGGCTATTTATTTGTTTGTTTGTTTGTTTGTTTGTTTATGGCTGTTAATAACGAACTAACCAACTAGCTAACTTACTAACTAGAGAGACGGACAGATGTTTTAGTTTTTTACATTTTTCTTTTTAAATGGTTTTTATTTATTTATTTAATCTGCAACACCAATAAACAAACAAACACACAATTATTTGTTTTGCACTTTTTTTCTCCTCAAATAATTATTTGTAGTATATTTATTTATTTTTTAAGGCAGGCATAGAGTCCATCGCAACAGCCATAAATAAACAAACAAACAAATTTTTGTTTCATACATTTTATTATTTATTTATTTATTTATTTATTTATTTATTTATTTATTTATTCATTCATAATAAGGCAGGTGTAGCAGCTAAATATATTTTTAACAGCAATAAATAAATACATTACATGATAATATTTATTGTATTTAATTTTTATGCAGTATTTATTTCTAGGATATTTGCAAACTTTCCTTCACTAACCAAAAATCATTAAAGTCACTAATGAGAAACTGTGAGTGGGAACCGTGAGAGGAACCGTGAGAGGAACCAGACTTTGAATGGACCTCATCTTCCACGTAGAGATTCTTAACAATGTGTTCACTATGTGTGTAGAAGAGTTATGAGTTTACTGATCCGGTTCGCTCAGGTGTGCGTGTGGCCAGTCTGGGTCTGTTCCTGCAGTGTGTGACCTCCGTGACCTTCTCTGTACTAATGGAGCGGATGGTGGCGCGTGTCGGTGCACGTGTGATCTACCTGAGCAGCTTGGCCCTGCTGGCACTGAGCACGGCTGTAATGAGCGTCTCTAAGGACGTCATCCTGGTGACGGCGATGGCGGCGGTGACCGGCTTCACCTTCTGCACTCTGCAGATCCTGCCGTACACACTCACCTGTCTGTACCACTCAGATAAGCAGGTGAGAAACGTCACCTGAAGCGTCACACGGTTCGTCTCTATATTACACAAGCCATTTATTTTGTCACGTGACATTTTATTTTCACATCAAAATAAAAGTGAATTTTATTCATAAAAAGTCACGTACTAATACTGACTCAAGCCATTTTTTTAAATTTGTTTTATGTTCACGACATTTGCATATGCTTCTTTTTTTTTTTTTACGCATGACTTCCATATGATACATTTTTGTGCAATTGATTTATTTGAACCAATTTATTTATACATTTTTTGTTGTTATTTTAGGGCAAATACATTTAATTATCTTTCATAATTTTTTGATCACAATTTAGAGATTTTTTATTTTTTTATTTTACAAATGACACATTTTTTTTTTTTTACAATTGAGAGAATCTTTTTCAAATTTTTAAAAAATTTTCACCCATGATACATTTTTTTTGTGGAATTTCTTTTTTCACAATTTGTTATATATTAGGGATTTTTTTTTCTTCACTTGATTTTTCTAATTTGCATATAATATTTTTTCCATATAATTTCTAAGTGCATTTGTCTCACTCGAGTTTGCGTGACTTCACACATCATCGGATCTTCATAACATGCTGAAACATGCCCTTTTCAGTCATGATGCATTACTTTAAATTAAATTTAAATTTTTACAGAATTACAATCTTTTTTTCCACCAGGTTTTCCTCTCCAGCAGTAAACCCAAACTCCTCTCCAGCAGGACTGATTTGATCAAATCGACTCATAAGCAGATTTCCGCCGTGCATCGGAACACAAACGGGTATTTGAATGGCCGTGCTGTGATTCCCTCTACCACCAAAGTGGCTCCTTCCTCATCAAGTAATTCCTATGTTTCCCTGGACATTGACACGTCGCTCGACTCCCACCAGCCTCATAGAGGAATGTGTCTGGACTTCGCCATCCTGGACAGTGCGTATCTCCTGTCGCAGGTCTTCCCGTCGCTTCATGGGCTCCATCGTGCAGCTTTTCAGCAGCGTCACCGCCTACATGGTGTGTGCCTCTGCCCTCAGCCTGCTCGCCATCGTCTTCTCCAGCAGGATCGTCTTCACCAGACAGGAAATGGAGAGCTGAAGTGACACGTGAATGCCACAATTAAATAACATATCAAGTGCATTATGATCAGGGATCAGTCGAGCGGTTTCATGTTTACAAGGGATTCAGGAAACTCAAATGCCGTAACTTAGATGTGTGTTTGGTGTTTAAATCTAAAACTTCTGATCCCAATTCTGACCCATGTCCAATCTCACTTACTCCCAAGACAAAGTCTGTCCAATCTCACCCACTTTCAAAGGAATTCTAAACAGTTGTGTCCAATCCTAAAGGAGTTCTTTCCAATCTCACCCACTCCCAAAACAAATTCTGTCCAATCTTACCCACACCCAAAACACATTCTGTCCAATCTCACCCACACACAAAACACATTCTGTCCAATCTCACCCACACCCAAAACACATTCTGTCCAATCTCACCCACACCCAAAACACATTCTGTCCAATCTCATCCACACCCAAAACACATTCTGTCCAATCTCATCCACACCAAAACTAATTCTATCCAATCTCACCCACACCCAAACCAAATTCTGTCCAATCTCACTTACACCCAAAGGAATTCTAGCCAATCTCTCCCATTCTAAAACCAAATTCTGTCCAATCTATTTAAACGTATTTTAAAGACATTTCTAAAAGAATTCTGACCAGTTCTGTCCACTCCCCAAAACAAAACTGTCTAATTTCATCCACTTTCCAAGAAATTCCAAACAATTGCGTTAGCTCCTAAATAAATTCCAAAACAAATTCTGTCCAATCTCTTCCACTGGCAAAACATTCCTGATCAATCTCATCCAATTCCAAAATAAATTCTTTCCAATCTTCCCTACTGCCAAAGGGATTCTTTTGAATCTCATCCAATCTTAAAATGAGTTCTGTCTAATCTGGTCCACTTCTAATTAATTCTAAATGTAATTCGTGTCCTACAAAAATAATTCTGTCCAATCTGTTGAAGAAATGATCATGATGAAGAAAGCAGATTTTTTTTTTTACAATGGATGTTTTACTGCTTATGGTTGGAACGCATCAGAGTAGTTATGATTTGAAATCAACACGCTAATCGCGTCATCGGGTTCGGCGCTCCTATTGGTCGCTTTTAAATTACATGCTATGCAGATCATACAAGAATGTTAGCTGTAATTACTATGTCCACCCACTAGAGGCTACACTGAGCTTTGCTGCTTCCTGTAATAAAAAAAATATGGGAGTACAAATCCCATAGTATTGGTCCGAAGAATCCTTCAAGCCGTCACTGAAATTTCAACTCCATTTAAGCTCTTATGTAGAAAAATTAAGTCTCTTTATGCCTTTTGATTGTATGAATGTAGAGCTGCTGATTTATTATTGGTTTTTAATTTTCTTTATGATCTGAATGTATAATACAATGGATATTTGTAGAGGTGTCTGTTTATACAAAGGTTTTTTATGGTTTTTGAGAGACACCTGCATGTTCCTTTAGTTTATATGCAACAAGCTAAGCAATTTAACGGTATGAACGCTTTAGTTTGACTAAACAAACCTATAAATGTCCAGATGTTCCTTTTTATTTTCATTGAAAAATCCAGCATTCAGCTGAAATACTTTTGTAAAACTCGCCAAAGATGTTCTTCAATAGTTCTTTATGGTGGTTCCATAACAGACCTCACTCCAGACGTCTGTTTGCTCTCTAAATAACGATTACAGAACTCAGACGTAGGGAAGTCAAGTCAAGTTTATTTCTATAGCGCTTTTCACAAAAGACATTGTCTCCAAGCAGCTTTACAGAAATCAACATTTAAGGTGAATGGTGTGTTTATCCCTGATGAGCAGCCATGGCGACTGTGGCAAGGAGAAACTCCCATAGATGTTATGAGGAAGAAACCTTGAGAGGAACCAGACTCAAAAGGGGAACCCATCCTCATTTGGGTGATATCAAGAGTTTGATTATAAATCTTTCAACAATACAGAACACTGGAACGGAACTGCATGGTGTTGAAGTATGGAACATTTGAATGTTGGTTCCTTTCACTTTCCAGAAAAAGTCTCCAACATTCACTGCTCCAAAACAACCCCAAACCATTAAGCTTCCACCTCCATGTGTGACTGCAGAGGTGAGGGAGATTGATCACATCTCCACTCCTGTTCTCCATCGTACACAAGTTCTTCTGTTAGAGCCAAAAATGTCACAATTAGACTCCACAAAACTTTATTTTCACTCATTTACTGTCCAGTTCTTGTGTGTTTTTGCCTTTTACATGCACGTGTCTCAAAAACCATAAATGACTCTGTGTTTTCACAGTTCTTACAGACTCTGTACATCCTTCATTAAACCATCAGTTTAGTTGTGTGCACATTTATGCAACCAGGTTATTAAGTTTTTATTATAATAATTATTAATATTGTAATGAATAATTTGATTTTATTCATACATTTTTCACTTAATTTTTATACATAGTTTTTTCGCACTTGAGGTTTTGTCATCATTCGTTTTCCGTTTTTGTTTTTTACCTCAAAAGATCCTGTAAAATTGAAATGGTTGTATGTGCGTTCATGAAGCTGAAGCGAAACCATAGACTTTGATCTGTTTGCTGTTACATTTCAACCTGTTCATACAGAGCGTTGCATAAGTATTTGCCCCTTTGAACTTTTCTACTCTGTGTAGTTTTACAACTACAAACCCGATTCCAAAAATTTTGGGACACTGAACAAGTTGTGAATAAAAAAGGAATGCAATAATTTACAAATCTCATAAATTTATATTTTATTCATAATAGAATATAGATAACATATCAAATGTTGAAAGTGAGACATGTGAAAGTGAGAAAAAGTTGGGACAGGTAGCAATAAGAGGCCGGAATAGTTAAATGTACATATAAGGAACAGCTGAAGGACCAATTTGCAACATATCAGGTCAACAGGCAACATGATTGGGTATAAAAAAGAGCCTCTCAAAATGGCAGTGTCTCTCAGAGATCAAGATGGGCAGAGGATCACCGATTCCCCCAATGCTGCGGCGAAAAACAGTGGAGCAATATCAGAAAGTAGTTTCTAAGAGGAAAATTGCAAAGAGTTTGAAGTTCTCATCATCTACAGTGCATAATATCATCCAAAGATTCAGAGAATCTGGAACAATCCCTGTGCGTAAGGGTCAAGGTCGGAAAACCATACTGGATGCCCGTGATCCTCGGGCCCTTAGACGGCACTGCATCACATACAGGAATGCTACTGTAATGGAAATCACAACATGGGCTCAGGAATACTTCCAGAAAACATTGTCGGTGAACACAATCCACCGTGCCATTCGCTGTCACCGGCTAAAACTCTATAGGTCAAAAAAGAAGCCATATCTAAACATGATCCAGAAGCGCAGGCGTTTTCTCTGGGCCAAGGCTCATTTAAAATGGACTGTGGCAAAGTGGAAAACTATTCTGTGGTCAGACGAATCAAAATTTGAAGTTCTTTTTGGAAAACTGGGACGCCATGTTATCTGGACTAAAGAGGATAAGGACAACCCAAGTTGTTATCATCTCTGATGGTATGGGGTTACATCAGTGCGTGTGGCATGGGCAGCTTACACATCTGGAAAGGCACCATCAATGCTGAAAGGTATATCCAAGTTCTAGAACAACATTTGCTCCCATCCAGACGTCGTCTCTTTCATACTGCATCAATTACAACATCATGGCTGCGTAGAAGAAGGATCCAGGTACTGAAATGGCCAACCTGCAGTCCAGATCTTTCACCCATAGAAAACATTTGGCGCATCATAAAGAGGAAGATGCGACAAAGAAGACCTGAGACAGTTGAGCAACTAGAAGCCTGTATTAGACAAGAATGGGGCGACATTCCTATTCCCAAACTTGAGCAGCTTGTCTCCTCAGTCCCCAGACGTTTGCAGACTGTTATAAAAAAAAATAGAGGGGACGCCACACAGTGGTAAACATGGCCTTGTCCCAACTTTTTTGAGATGTGTTGATGCCATGGAATTTAAAATTAACTTATTTTTCCCTTAAATTATACATTTTCTCAGTTTAAACATTTGATATGTCCTCTATGTTGTATTCTGAATAAAATATTGAAATTTTAAACTTCGACATCATTGCGTTCTGGTTTTATTCACAATTTGTTCAGTGTCCCAACTTTTTTGGAATTGGGTTTGTAGAACAGGACAGGAACTTAACACATATATTATATAATGGATGTACACAATATTATGATTGCAGCATGTTTGTGTGTGTATGAGTGTGTGTTTGTGTGTGGGGGTTTTTTTGGTTAAGTGACTCATATTGCTTAAGAAATCATTTGCAGCTTTCAAATTTAAAAGTGGGGTGAACACATGAAAAGCGAGGCGACACATCGTGAGACGTTTTCTCCAACAATCGATGTCAAGCAAGTTCAATTTAAATTATTAAAGGATGTATTTCTTGATCCGTTTACACGACAGACATTGTTGTCATTGAAGGAACAGATTTGAGATTGTATTCGAAATATCAAATGATAATTATTATTCTTTAATGGCTGATATAAATAAAAAAATTGGTCCAGCCATCACTAATTAGAGTCCATGTTGGTGTAAATCAGCTCTAGTTGTATAATTAATGAAATTTGCATGATCAATGATATTTAGCAGAGGTCCTCCATATACAGTGTGACTTAAACTTACATCAATAAGTGAACATGTTTCTTTTGCCTAAATGCAACAAACTTGGTATAAAGATTTACTTTGAACAAACAAATCTATAAATGTCCAGATGTTCTATTATCATGTTTTATTGAAAGATCCTTCTTTAGCACAAACTCTGCGTCCGGACAGTTATTTTCTAAAACATTCAGCTGAAATACTTTGCTATGTCTCTTGTAAAAGCAAGAAACCCAATGAGCACAATTCGAAAAGTCTCCTTTCACTGTAGCCACAGCTCACATCATCTCTAGCAGACGCTTCAATATTTCCATTATAAAATGACTAAAATACAATCCACCCCTGATTTTAAGTGCATTTTTTTGCACCTTTTGAGATCTCCACCCACAAAAACTTTGGGGATTACGGTTTTCCTGGAGATTTGAAATGAAGACAAATTGTGTGTTTTTCTAAATTCTACAGGAAAAAAACACAAAAGTATAAACGGTTCATGAAAAAGCTTAACCACTGTTTTGAACTGTTTTTGGTCGGATTTTTCTTACGATGTCCAGCTTTTCTTGAAAAGTCTGTCTTTGCAAATGTCCTTGTAAGTGTATTTTTGCTACCAAATCGATTTCTTCTCCTCTGTCAGTCAATGTGGAATAAAAAAAAACAACAACAGATAATAAATCTACACGAATATATCTGAGAATGTACAGTTTGCTACTGTACTAGCAAACTGTACTAGTGCGCTCTCTGACCTTCCAATCAAACGACGTGAAAATGCCGGCATTATTGTATGAAATCTGATTGGTTGAAGCTACAGTTTTATGTATTTGAAGCTACATGGGCCACAGTGCTGATTTCAGAAGACCTCAGGGCAGATTTCTTAGACCCTGGCAACACGTGATGGGTGAAATATGATTGGATAGAAACTTAAAATAACATAACATAAACATACACTATTGTAAGCAGTGCAACCGAGAGAAAAGCTATGAAATGAAGAAAACAGACTATTGGGAATGATATAGTTTATATTCATATAAGTCGGTGATTCCGAGGCCCTTTCTGCTGGCCCTGACGGCCCACCGCTGGTACTTCAAACGTTACAAAGGAAGCTTTCCAGCATGAACATGACGCAATCGAGCTAACGGAGGCCGCGATCTCAGAAGGAATGTTTCCGCACACGTAAGTTCTTTCATTGTCACATCTTGTACGCAGAGTTATACAGTGTATACTTCTTGCCGTGAAATGATTACTTGCAAGCTCCTGGATTGTGCAAACGTTGGAAAGACACGGAGAACACCATGTGTGTAAACACTGCAGGACAATACGGTACAGGAAGATTTGTACAGAACACACATATGCAAAAAAAACAGACTATAAATCAGTGGCGTTAAACTCGTCTATAGACGGAAATGCTGGCTCGAAGAAAAGGGTCAACATTTAATGAACAACTTGTGAGACAGGATAAAAAAGAGAGTGTGAATATAAACCAGGAATTAATGCAGTAGATTCTGCTCTTGGGCACATTCGCTTCAATTTAACCCATGTACATTTGAGGTTCACGTCAAAGACTCCTCACACTATTCAGGTGATAAAGAACAGACGGACTTTACTTCCATCAGCCGTCGTCATCCATCTCTCACATCCAATTCCACAGCTGCTCTTGTGACTCTCTTCTGCTTGGGTTTCCTCAAACTCCTTCATAAACTTCAATTGGTCCAGAACTACTAAAAGCTCCTCCATCGAGCAGATCTCCCCTGTTCTTTATCATCTACACCGACTTCCTGTTAAATATCAAATAAAGTACAAGAGTCTGCTTCTCGCTCTCAAAGCACTTCATAATCCTGCACCCTCATCCATCTCTGACTTGCTTCATACCTACACCTCAAAGCGCACTCTCAGATCTTCCTCGTCTGTTTTCATCACTGTACCTTCTTTCCGTTTAGTCACTATGGGGTTTAGCTGGGCTGCTCCTCATCTCTGGAATTCTCTTCCACAATCAATATGAGAAAGTGACTTTCTGACCACTTTAAAATCATGTCCTAGAAATCTGTTCAGATTTGTGTTTTTTCACATTCGCTGTTTGTTGTATTGATTTTTATGATGATCACTCGGTGTCCTTAAGTGTTTTGAAAGGCACCTTTAAATAAAATGCATTATTTTTATTATAATATTAAAAAATAATACCAATAATTATATGTTAATATTATTGTTATTATTTTATGTTAATATAAAGTTGTAATATTTATTATTATTATTATTATTATTATTATTATTATTATTACAGAGACGTGTATGGCGAACGCCCTACAGATTAAACGTGTGAAATCACTGACGTGATAATGTCTACCATGAGGAGACGTTTATGGAAAGAGTTTGTAAAAACAGCTGCTAGAACGTGCAGATGTTCAGATGCACCTAAAGTAACTATAAAAAGATAAAAAAAATCCACTATGCAGTTCGTTAAAAACTAAACGGATGTTATGAGTGAGATCTTCTCCATGGTGACTAATACTATTATTTAGAAAGTGACCAATAATTTATGACCAGTATTTGAACTGTTACTGGAGCGCGTGTCCTGAGAGTCACATAGAATTCAGATTAACATGGCAGAGGTAGAGCTGTAACTTCCTGCACACACAACAGGAGAAGAACGTCTGGATTTTATTTCATCTTTGTTTGCACTACAAAGGCCTGATCTTTAAGAGTGAAATGGAAAGTTTCCAGAATGTGGTGAGACCCGATGACTTGAGACCTGCTATGTGGTATGTTTAAGAGACAGTGGCGGAGATGAAGATGGTGTGGGCTGATTGGATTGAAATGGGATTATCAGATGGAGAATGCAGGTAGGACATTTTGGAGACAAGATGAGAGAGAGATGGTTAGGTGATGTGTGAAGAAGGGGCATGGGGAATATGGGTGGAAGAATGATTAGGATGGAGGAAAAGAGAAAGGCTAAGGAGGAGGTTGATGGGTGTGGTGAAGGAAGACATGCAGGTGGTTGGTTTGAAAGAGGCAGGAGAAGATGATTAGTGGAACAGTGTTCCTAATAAAGTGGCCGAGCAGTGTATGTCTGGCTGACTGTTTTTCAGCGTGGCCTCGTGCTCTCGCCTGGCTTCCCCTCCAAATAAATAATGCATGAGAACGTGGCGGATCGACCAATCAGACGCGCCGTCTCAAGGCGAGCCTCCGCAAGGCTAGCCAATCAGAGCGAAGGAACCGGATCCGTGCCGTCATGTGACAGGGGGGGGCCCTCCTAGAAAATGCCAACATGGAACCGAGGCAAGGACGAGATCTTCAGCTACAGTAATTATTTCAAATAAAATAAAAAAAAGGAGCCCACGTCCAGGACGGGTCGAGTTTCATCTCACAACGGAGGTCTCGGGGTATTTTTTAATCAAGGTAAACCAACATCAAGACGCCATTTCCGGACGTTTAACGTTAAAAAAAAAAAAAAAAACAACAGTCGCACGCGGCGTTCAGGAAAAGGGAAGGGGGCGCGCTTCTCTGTGACCCTGCGCAGAAAAAACGCAGAATGCATTTCCCCCTTCTTCCGACACTTTGCTTTCGTGTGTGTGTATTGTTTTTTCAGTTTTTTAGAGAGGAAATCTTCAACCAGTTAGGATTTTTAGTTGTAATTTTCTTGTATTATTATTTTTTTTCTTTGCAAACGCACTGCGGATCCAGACGCACTTTCGGCGTGGCTTTGGGGGAGGAGGAGGAATGCGGCTGCGCACGTTTTGCGCAGAATAGACTAAAAAAAACTAAAGATAAAAACAGAACAAAACATAAACAAATGCATTTTAGAAGCCCCGTAAATCCGAGTTATAATCCGAGATTAGGTTGTTAGATTGTCTGGGAAATAGAACATGCAGTGAAGTTCGTATTTTTGGAGAGAAATTGGTAAATAATTGCTGACATGCACACAGAGGTGTTAAAAAAACACCATATGGTGACGTTTAATGCGCCCCAGAAACGCAGTTTGCTAAATTATTGGCACCCAGTGTTGGTGCATGACCGCTTTAATTATAGTGCCTTTGACTATAAGATTTTTTCTTGCATTTGCTTTCTTCAACATACTGTCAGGTTTCCTTTCGTATCACAAGTTCTTAATATAATAAATGCAAAGAATTAAAAAAAACATAAAAAAAAAAACCAAAATATATATTTATAATGCGTTACATGTTATCTTTCTGTATCCTGCAATATCGTCTGTATTCTGATTTCGAAGAACTTTCCTCGAACTTATGTTCCTGGCGATAAGTTTCCGATTTTCGTTTTTTTTTTTTTTTTTTACAGAAATTTGTTTTAAACTGATTCTGATTTCTGGTTCGTGTTCTAGGGGTATTCAAGCGAAGGGTCTGCGGTGATACACTCCGTCACTCACCTGCCCTTTCTCAATCCGGACTGTAATAAATGGTTTCATTGGGTGAAAAGCCAGTGTCCATCGCTAATGACTCACTTATGCTGCTCACGCTGCCCTGCATGGAGGCAGGAGGCAGTGAAGGGGGCAGTTCGGCCTCCTGCTCCAGCCCTGAGACGGGTGACCCTGGCGCCGGTCTCGCCGAGGAGGAAGAAGAAGTAGAAGGACTTTTGAACTTGGACTTCACTTTAAGCTCGGAGGATGTTTCCAGATTCCCCGATTTCACGATGCACGTTTCGAGCAGCTTCTCGCCGACTCTTGAGGACATCGAGGAGTTCTTGATGGAGAAGATGGAGACTGTGGAAAAAGGTCTTGTCATTCCAGAAGCGAAGAAGGAGCAGGTCGGCGATAAAGGCGCTGCGTCTCCTGCAAGTCCGATAAACAGTACGACGGACAAACCTTCCACCCAAACCGCCGCTAGTCAGAACGCGAGCCCTACAACTAGCTCTGCTTCAGTGTTAGTTGGAGCTCCAGTGGTGCTTCAGATTCAACCGGTGCAGATCAGCCAGCCGCTTCAACAAACCAACCCCCCTGCCAACGGACTGCGGGTGGCCCACCTAGTCCTGGGTGTACAGGGAGGGCAGAACGTTGCCCTGATCTACCCCCAGGTGCCCTCTGCCACCGTACTACCTGTTGTGGGTGAGACCGGATGCCAAGACCAAAAGTATGTGAAGATCGCTCCACTGCCCATCACCTTACGGACAGTTGGCATAGCAGGGACCAGCTTGGTCAAAGCCATCCCTCCACGCCCGCCCAGGCCCACCACTGAAAACCTGCGTGTGCACAAGTGTTCCCATCCCGGGTGTGAGAAAATGTACACCAAGAGCAGCCACCTGAAGGCTCACTTCCGCAGACACACCGGCGAGAAGCCCTACCTGTGCAGCTGGCCCAACTGCGGGTGGAGGTGAGGTTCTCGTTTTATCATTTAGTAAAAAAAAAAATGCGTTTATGTTGTTTGAGAACACAAATTGATATCCCAAACATTTAAAAACAACACAATTATTTAACTATATACATATATTCTTACATGTAATGCAGGGTTTCCACTGGGGTGGCACGGGGTGGCAACTGTCACCCTAAGAAAAAGTATTTCCACCCCATCTGCCACCCCAGAACTGGTGTATAAAATAGTTTCCTTGACTAATTTACAGCAGCGGCACTTCAAGGGTTACTAAGGGTTAGGGTACCACAGGCGTAGAATTAATCTCGCTACACTTTTGCATAAAACTCGTTAAACAAAAGGTAAATATACATTTTCATCTTATTTAATTTGTCTTTCCAATCAGGTTTATCAGGTGCAGGTCGAGTCAGTCTTTATTTAATTTTCATAGACGGATATAAAAATGTGCCCCAGTGTATGCACTGAATATGTTTATCATTCCTTAAATCTACAAGAACCATGAAAGGATGTTGCTTCAGTGTTCACCCCTAATAATCCTCATGCCACCCCATTGCCACCCCATAAATAATTTTCTAGATCCACCCTTGATGTAATGCTGATATATCGTCTTATCTATTCATTCTAACATCATAATATTAGCAAAATTATTGCCACCCTTCAACAACAAGGAGCAGAATCCCAGGTTTATCGAATAACCATCTATTTCTTGGGTGGCAATAATTTCTGAATGGTAAAAATGACGCCATGTGCTACGAATATCACGATTTAGTTTTTCATGGTTGGCGTAGTAACATTAGCGTTCTGCAATTATTATTAATGAACAAAGTACTAGCAATATAGAACTTGTAAACGAATCTATTTATGAA
Organism: Silurus meridionalis; assembly: GCF_014805685.1. Lineage (NCBI taxonomy): Eukaryota > Metazoa > Chordata > Actinopteri > Siluriformes > Siluridae > Silurus > Silurus meridionalis. The sequence goes on from NC_060902.1 coordinate 2,641,423, forward strand.
TCTGAGTACCGCATATTTCGGACTATAAGCCGCTACTTTTTTCCCACGTTTTGAACCCCGCGGCTTAAACAACGAAGCGGCTTATTTATTAATTTTTCCAGGGTTTTTCCCGGTTTCACAAACTTCAAGCCAAAAAACTGAACCCCATAATATTAGACCAATGAAATTTCTGAACAGAAACGAAAAAACGCACCTCACCTGTGTTCTGAGCTGCACGGCATCGGGAGAAAATCGTTGTGCGTTTTTTAAACGATGCTAAAAGATAAACTCCCGAGAGAAATAGTTGTGAAAGGAAGGAGGAAAGACAGTGAACAATGACTTTCTTGGTCGGCTACTGTTTAGATACAAGCCGTTGTAACGCGTTGAGTCAGGGTGAAGGGAGAGCTCTTTAACTCCAGCTGCAACAGAAATCATATAAGCACAGACAGGTTTCCAAAACTCGTGCTTTTTTATTTTTCTTGGCAACAGCGTTACATGAATATATGAATGTAATTTGGGGTGGCGGTAAATAAAGGTGTCTTTAAAAAAAACCCACCAAAATAAACTGCAAATTTTTACATTAACAATCAAGTAATTTAGTTCCCTCGTGTATTTTACATCACTAGTTAAATGCGTTTTTGTATTAATTGTCAATTGTTTGCATGAGGGTGCCAATACTTTTGGACTCTTATCAATATATGACTCCTTGATATACGTCCTTGGATCAGGAAGTATATTTTGTCCCTCCTGTGTAGATGATTACCATGTTTTGATGTCTTTTTCACCTGACTTCTGTAGGTTCTCGCGCTCGGATGAGTTATCCCGTCATCGCCGCTCGCACTCGGGAGTGAAGCCTTACAAATGCACCATGTGCGACAAGAAGTTCGCCCGGAGTGACCACCTGTCCAAACACACCAAGGTGCACAGGAGCCCACGCGCCAGCAGACTGGCCAGACCGAGCGTCTGAAGTCAAGCTGCACAATCCTTCCTCCAAACCCGGAAAAGCTAGATCCTTCCTTTATTTCCTTCTTTCTATCCTTCCTTCCTGCTTTTTTTTTTTCCTTCAGATCTGTGCTTTTCCCGGTGCTAATATCACACTTACTCGAACCTCAGGGATGTGATTGTTGAGCCCTACACGAAGCAGATGTGCTTCAGCACTTCATTAACCATGTACCGATTTTACTCTCGGTATAAACCAGATTGGCGAGAGATCGAGCTCGGCGCTCGTTCGGACGTTCCCGAATAATCTGAAAGACTGCACAAAAAGTCCAGACGTAAGCACGTCTCCGAGACTGCCTTACGTTCCAAGCATGGTGTCTCTCCTAAGCTTCCCGGATACTGCTCATGTATGCCATGCTATGCTACGTATGCCGAAAAACGAAGATAATCCAGTATATTGTTATTGTTACCTTTTTTAAATATGCACTGCGGCGGCGACTCTGATTGGATCATGCGCATGGGTGTATTATCGTGGAATAGTATCTAATGTATAGCACTTAAGGTTGGAAAAGTTCCTGCCTCTGAAAATCAATGCAAGATCCAGTATCTATCTATCTATCTATCTATCTATCTATCTATCTATCTATCTATCTATCTATCTATCTATCTATCTATCTATCTATCTATCTATCTATCTATCTATCTATCTTTGATGTTACTGACATTTTTTCCCTTTTCTTCTTCTTTTTTTTTTTTTGGCCTAAGAAACACTTCCTGTCTCCTTTTTCACGGCCCAATCACATCCCTGATTGAACCAAATCATGTTAAAGTGCGTCTCTGCTGTGCCTCGCCGAATCTTTCCAATCGTTGGGAGAAGCTAATGCCAAACCAGAGATCCCCGCATACGGGTGGGACTTTGGCGTACGACGATGTTCACTAAGTTTTATGAATTTTTCGCTTACGTACTGTAAAAAAAAAAAAACAATAACACATAAGCTAAGGATGAGGGGTGCATCGATACAGGTGGCGGTATTTGGTATCGCACGATCCTTTGTCGATATTACCGAGGTAAGAAAATCTGATACCGAACGTTACTACACGACTTTGTATGGACATAAGTTTGTGGACACCTGACCATTTAAAAAATCTCACGTTTTCACATTTAGTGCCCGTTTTTGCTGGCCACTCGAGATCTTCTACTCCAACCCATCTAGAGCAGATCTTCATAGAGCTGGCTTTGTTATGCAGGAACAGGTTTGGGTTTCCTAGTTTAAGTTCATGCTAGCATATCCAAAGATGTCGTGTAGAATTGTGTGCCTCCAGTTTTGTGGAACCACATATGACTGGAAATGTCAGGTGTCCAAATACTTTTTGTCCACATACCAAGCAACCTGGTAAACCTGAAGCTATTAAATGTTACAGGAACAAAGGAACGTATTAGAAACAAAGCCAGGTGGAAACAGCTCTTGCACTTCAGCGTTCTTATATTCCAGTGTTCTCATATTTTGTTGTTCTTTGACCATTTTTCCTAACAAAGATATATATTTTGATTAGAGCTCTGACAGAATCTTTTTTGTTTTTTCCCCCCCAGACTCATAACATACCCCTACGCTAATGTAGCTAGCTAAAGCACTTCATTTCAAACCAGTAGCTAGCATTAGAAAGAACTAGCCTTGTAGCATAAACACATGAACACAGATGCTAAATAAAACCTTGTGCACGTGTAGTATCCGTGGTATTGATGCATCCCCAGGTTCAGGACAGAAAAAAAAAAAACTTGAGGTTTATAAGCTAGTTATGAGCGCAGAGCTATATTACGATTCGTTTCATCGAGAGCAGATGAGCGTTTCACATTTCTAACACAAATGAAGCTACGTCCATATGATTGTCGATCATATATCAGTGAAGGGTTTCTCTTTCTTTTTTTTTTAATCTCCGTCCTTCTTTAAAAAAAAAAAAAAGAAAGCTAATCGGAGGCTTTGAAGCTTCCACACTGTTGCCGTGGCCTTTTTTTTATAGTAATTTGTGGTGTTATGGTTACTTGCGTATTTTTCGCCGTTTTTATAGAGGAGTCATGAACGAGGAACGCGGAAATCACTGGTGGATTACTAACTCCGGCTCGCGTACAACCGTAGATCGGATAACGGTCGGTGGTGCTTACGTAACGAGGGTGCTTTACGTCGTTGTTGTGTTGTTTTTTTTTTTTTTTAACTGTTTCAATACTGGGTTTAACACTCGTTTGTTCCAGAAATCGGGTACGTTTCAACGTGATTTTTTTATTTTCGAGAAAAACGAAATAATCAGGTGATGTTTTAAAAACATCGTAATAAATAAATAAATAAAAATTGTGCGAAAAGCTGCTTTTAAAAACCAGCATTAATTAAAAAAAAAAATTTAAGCTAACAAGAAATTAAAAAGAATTCTTCATTGAAAATTTCATATTTACATACAAATCTTTTTATTCTTTTATACTTTTATTTATCAAGAATTCAAATTTTTTATTTATGTCAGAATGTCCTTCACAAGCACTTACGTTATAGCGGCTATAAATTCATTCCTTCGTATCGTATCCTGAATTTTATAAACCAAAAACCTTCCACGCGCTTGTTGTTCTCATGTTACATCGCAACATGCAAACTCCTGGTTTACAGCTTTACGTCTGACTGTTACAGTGTGCTCACAATGAAGACTCCATTCTTTCATAAATATATATATATAATTCAGCTCAATTGATCAACTAATAATAAATGCGTATTTGAAGGATAGAAAATAAAGATCAAACCTGTAGATAAAATACTCATAACAGGCTTAGTATTAGTTTTAAAACAAAAATGTGCCTACAATGTTTAATTCTAGAGGATCTGGGCAATGTGAGAATGAAATATATATAATGCTCAATTACAAAGCAATTATAATTACACTTTTATAAGATGCACAAAAAATATATTTTATTAAAATCACATTTTTGTAAAAAAAAAACTAAATAATAATACATTTGCATTAAAAAAAAAATAAGATTTTTTTTCCCCCTCTTCATTGTGAAATAATTTCTTTTCGTAGATAAATTATTATTTTTTTATTGGTTTTATTCGGGGTATGAATATAATGTTCTCGTATCATGCGATAGCTGATTTTTAGGTTGGATCTAGATCAGCACCAAACGTCTGTGCACCGTGGACCAGTTTCTTTTTTTTATTTTATATTCTTACAGACCAGATCTAAATATATCTACATACAGTGTCTGAAAAGTGTGAAAGCACCTGCTCTTTTATGGTTTTTGAGAAACACTCGCATGTTCTTTTTGTGTTCTTGCAACAACCTCGGTCATGTAACTCTATTAAGATGAACTTTGACCAAACAAATGTATACATTTCCACATTTTCAACTTTATTTGCATTGAAAAATCCCCCAAATATTCAGCTGCAATACTTCTGTAAAACTCGCCAAAGTTGCTCTTCACTGGTTGGAGATTTTTTTAATGATGCAGTTCAGGAGGATTTAGGTGTGGTGACTGGAGAGAACATTCCATGATGGAGATCGATTCGGCTCATCGTCTTGTTGCAAGGTGAACTCGGTTCCAATGAGCCGCAGTCCAGACGGACGTATGCAACGGTTGCCATGTTGGTTCAGGATTCCTCTCATTTTCTGGAAGAAGTCTGCAACCTTCGCTGCTCCAAACCATTACGCTTTCACCTTTATGTGTGAGTGTGGGGGTGAGGGAGTCTTATCACATCTTCACTCCTGTTCTCCATCTTGCACATGTTCCTCTGTTAGAGCCAAAAACCTCACATTTGGATTCGACAGAACTTTCATCCACTCATTCACTGCCCAGTTCCAGTTTGTTGTATAGAAGTAAAAGAAACATGCATGTGTCTCGAAAACCATAAAGACTGTAACAGGCAGTGTGTGTGTGTGTGTGTGTGTGTGTGTGTGTGTGTGTGTGTGTGTGTGTGTGTGTGTGTATATATGTAGTATATATTTAAATAGTGGCTCTTAAAAGCCAGAAGTTTCACCAGAACTTCCACAACCCGGTGGTTGGTGACGTCTGATCCAGATGGTTCCAATGTAATGGTTATTATGAATATTTTCCAATCCACCAACCATTCAATACTCATTTTATATATATATATATATATATATGTATGTACAGTACAGAGCAAAAGTTTGGACACACCTTCTCATTCAAAGAGTTTTCTTTATTTTCATGACTATGAAAATTGTAGATTCACACTGAAGGCATCAAAACTATGAATGAACACGTGGAATTATATATGGAATTATATACATAACAAAAAAGTGTGAAACAACTGAAAAATGTCATATTCTAGGTTCTTCAAAGTAGCCACCTTTTGCTTTGATTACTGCTTTGCACACTCTTGGCATTCTCTTGATGAGCTTCAAGAGGTAGTCACCTGAAATGGTCTTTCAACAGTCTTGAAGGAGTTCCCCGAGAGATGCTTGGCACTTGTTGGCCCTTTTGCCTTCACTCTGCGGTCCAGCTCACCCCTAAACCATCTCGATTGGGTTCAGGTCCGTGACTGTGGAGGCCAGGTCATCTGGCAGCACCCCATCACTCTCCTTCTTGGTCAAATAGCCCTTGATGCCTTCAGTGTGACACTACAATTTTCATAGTCATGAAAATAAAGAAAACTCTTAAAATGAGAAGGTGTGTCCAAACTTTTGGTCTGTACTGTGTGTATATATATATATATATATATATATATATATATATATATATATATATATATATATATATTTATTTTTTTTTTTTTTTTGTTGTTGATTTGAACATTTTTGAAGATTAAATTAAGCCAAAAAAAAAGAAAATGCTTTAAAAACTAATTCTAGCTAAACGTTTTGACTGGCGGTGCTTCTGAGTGTTTCTACGTTAAATCTGGGGTTCATCAGTACGTGGAAGTCAATAAGGGTTTAAAAACAGTATTGAAACAGGTATCTTTCATGCCCTTTTTATTTTTCTCTTCTTTGTGGAAGAGATTTTTGAATTTTTGTTTTCACTGGCCGGTTCTGTTCTCTCTCTCTCTCTCTCTCTCTCTCATGTTATTATCAGACTCCTTTTAATGCATTAACACTTTAATTTCATTATTAAAGCCATCCAGTATACTGTAGCTGCTCAGTCTTGTAGCTGGAGATGTGTGTAGGTTCTATATTTTTTGTTACGTGTTTTTTTTTCTTTTTTTTTTTTTTGAACAGCTGAAGAAAAATGTTATTTTCTTATGTACAACAATAAAAACAAGTGAAAAGCAATTCACCGAAAAGCTCACGGGCCATTCTATTTTTATCTATCTATTCGTTTGTTGTGTCTGTGTTTTGTGTACCGTAAAATCCTCTGGTGTACGGCTGAAACCGCTTTTACCCTTATGCACCGACACTTCCTACATTCGGCCTTTATAACACGTAAATCTAAAAAATAGATGTGATTTTATTTGTGAAATATATTTCAAATATTTGGTGGTGGGGATTTTATTAAAAAAAGAACACAATTTTTTTTCAAAACTTGTTAGCTGTTTGCTTCGTGTTCATAAGCATTCATAAACCCTTTATATTTATTCCTAATTTCCAGAATCCTTAAGACACGATATGGTGCAAATATTGTCGACACCTGAATATAAAATTGTGTATTTTTTAAAAATCCCATTCTACCCATCAACTAGACTAAAACACTGGCCATGTCGAAGAGATAATCAGTGCTATTCACTTCACCACTCATAATGTTATAATGTCAATGTTATGTCCTAAGCGTTATGTTATAATGTCCTAATGTTATGTAAAAAAAAAAAAAAAAAAAACACGAAACGAGGGAATGTCGGAGAGAAAAAGATTTCCGGATTGCTCTGATTACGAGATGAAACTTCCCAGCTCATGTTTTAGAAATCTGGATTGAATTCCAAGATTGAAATATGAAATTTCCAGGTTGAAATATAGCGAGTGGACACTGTAACATACGGGTTGTATTGGATTTTACGCTCCTCTAATCAGTTTTCCATTTTCCCACCCAGATTATCAGTATTGAAATTGTTTTCTGTTGTTTTTTGACTGTGGATGATTTTATTTTATATATTTTTTACAAAATGTCCTCGTAAAGTAAAGAACAAGTGTGTGTGTGTGTGTGTGTGTGTGTGTGTGTGTGCTGTATATAGTGCATATATAAAGCATGTGGGAAGGAATCCGAGTGTCGGCTCTGGAAGTTGGACGGCCTGTTAAACAGGAATATCTGGCTCTCTGTGGTGAATTTTCAAGGCCTGGAGTGTGTTTAAAAGACTTACAGTAACCAGCAGGTTTAGAAAGCAGCAGTTGTTTTTTGTTTAAAATGCAACATAAAAAAATTATTGTAAAAGATGGTGAACTTTCAACATTTGATTCGTCGCCTCGGACATGGTTAAAAAAATATATCTGTGTATTTGCATCATGGAGATGGAACGAAGGTGCAATTATATATTTTTACAGCTTTTTTTTAAATGTAATTTACTCATATATATATATATATATATATATATATATATATATATATATATATATATATATATATATATACATACACCCAATTTGTCTTTTTGTTTTTATACCTTTGTTTAATAGCAAACAGAAAAGGCCCTGTTCCCAATAGATATGTGGAGTTTTAGATTATTTTGACTGCATTAAGTTATGAGAAAATATATATTTTTTTCACCTTTCTGTTTGAGTTGTTTATTTTTATTTAAAAATCGAGCCAACTCAATTACTGTGCAGATCTTTTAGAGTACTGATCATCCTGCACTCGATTCCTCTTCAGCATCTCATGTCGCAGCTCCTGGTTATACCATGAGACCCAAATAATCACGTTTGCAAGAGCCAGCTGATGAACCCCACAACCAGTCATTGATCACAGCTGTGGTCAGAAAAAAACAACCCCTGATCACCAAAACCATCCATAAATCAGTATTGTTTTCCAACAATCAATTACAGATCCCCATCACTTCCCACTGGCCAATCATGATTTACTTCAACAACCACTCACAGATCATTGTTGTTTTTAACAACCAATTACTAAGACTGTTTTTTTAAGGAACCAATCATAGATTACAATTATTTCCAACAATCATTGATCACTACGGATTCCAATAACCATTCACAGATCACTACTGTTTCCCACTGACCAATCAGTGCTCTCCATTCTCCGTTCTTAACAACCAATTTCAGATTAACACTGTTTCTAGTGATCATTGATCACTATTGTTTTCAACAACCAATCACTGATCATCAATTGCTTCCAACAATCACTGATCAATGTTGTTTTTAACAGCCAATCACTGATCACTATTGATTCAAACAACTATTCACAGATCAACAATGTTTCCACTGACCAATCAGTGTTCACCTTTATTCTAACCAATCAACAGCTCTCCATGGTTCCCAACAACCAATCACAGATTATCACTCTTTCCAACAATCACTGATCACTATTTTCCACAACCAATCACTATTCATCAATTTGTCCAACAATCAATCATGGATCACTATTGTTTTCAACAACCAATCACTGATCACGGCTGTGTCCAACAACCAATCACTGATTACTGTTTAACCGAATACAGCTCTCCATAGTTCCCAACAACCAATCATTGATCACTATTGTTTTAAACAACCAATCACTGATTACTGTTCAACTAAATACAGCTCTCCATAGTTCCCAAAACCAATCACAGATCACCATTGTTTCCTACTGACAAATCAGTGATCACGATTATTCTCAACAACTAATTACAGATTTCCCAATCTTTTATCATAGTTCCAAACACACACACACATTTGTTCTTTATTCACTTTACTGTCTCTGTTATTGACTGAAATGAGGACTTTTTGTAAAAAAAAACAAAACAAAAAAAAAATAAGCCGCCTGTAATGTCACCAGAAGGCAGCAATTAGTTTTGGGCAACTTTTTAATATATGTAATCTGTAATATATGTTTACAAAAGTGTAAACATATATTAATACCCCAGTGTAATAAAGCTCAGACCCCATCACAGACCCCTGTGGATCAGAATGGTGTCATCTGAAATCCTACATTTACACAGTGGAGGGGATTGAAAAGTGGTTTGGGGTTAGGGGGCAATTGGGGGGCAATTGGGGGGCAATTGGGGGCAACTGGAGGGGCAACTAGGAGGCTGATCTGTCGGGTATACACACCTCACCACCCACATATTAGATACTCAAAACCATTTTCCCCACTTTTATACTGATAGTCGTGGGCTGCGTCTTAAATCCAGCATGCTTCAAAACATAGTGCGCGTCTAAGTTCATTGGAGACTGTTATTGCTGGTTGTGTTAAGTGAACTACGCGTAGGGTGTAGGGAGGAATTTGGGATACGGCCCAAGTCTCGGCTCAGTGCAGGAATGAAACGTAGAACTTCCTGTTTTTGTGGGTTTGGTGAGCGAGAACACTAAAAAAAAAAAAAAAAACCAAGCGTTTTTGTGGATCTTCTCCATGGCTTGAAGTTTATTTATTTATTTTTTATGTTGTATTTCGTGTAAAATTAGATCTTTTGAATGGATCGAATTTGGCAGGTATGATGATGATGATGATGATGATGAGTGGGGGCGTAATTGATTCAACCTTCGTATCTGGCTAGTTTGCTAAACTCAATCAGAAATATGAAATATATTTATAAACCCGGGTTTTTTCTTAGGGGGGAAAAAAAAGGTTAAAACGCATAAATATTCGTCGTTGTGTCGAATCCCACAAAGCTAATCTTTCCAGCTAGCTCGTTTTGTTTCTCTGGTACGCTAGCTAAGCTAGCCAGATGTTTAGCATGCTAACCGATAGCTAGTTTTTTGAAACCGAAGTAAACTACATGATGTGTGAGTGGTTTATTTTTTATGTCTAGTGCTGAATGTTTCTCCTAAAAAGCAGTATGGAGTAATATGTGCGTAATCGTTGTGCTAACTAGCCAGCTAAGATGCTAACTGGTTTGCTAAGTAGCCAGTGAACTTTGCCCAGTAGTTTATGCACCTTTTGCTAGCTGGTTAGGTCCATCAACCAAATGCTCAATCTTCAATCCAGGTCTGAAAATACTTCTTACTAGCAGTTTCTTTGAATTCTGTTAAAGCTTTATAGCATTAAATCCCAATATAAAAACATCAGCTTTCCAATAGGCTTTTTTAAAAAGAGGAACTCCAGGAAGATGTGATGAAGAACCCTGGAGAACCGAAAGAATCAGAGATGTGAAGATCCCAAAACAACGAAGCACAGTGACTTATGCAGCCTTCTGACAGCTCAAGGTTTCCCAGTTTGTCCAAACAAGTCATGTAGCTTTTTTTTTTTAAAAAGCCAACTTCAGGAGGATGTGATGAGCAGTGTTTTACGATAGTTGATGGGTGCTGAGACCTTTCCATTTTCATGTTGATCATCTAGTGAGAAAATGCTGTGTAACACAGGTGTTGTCTTACAGAGGAGAGCATGGACAGCTCAGTGACCCTGTGGCAGTTCCTGCTGCAGCTGCTGGTGGACCCGGGCAACGATCATCTCATCTGCTGGACCAATGAGGACGGCGAGTTCAAGCTCCTCCAGGCCGAGCAGGTGGCCAAGATGTGGGGCGCTCGTAAGAACAAACCCAGCATGAACTACGACAAGCTCAGCCGAGCCCTGCGCTACTACTACGACAAGGTACGTTCTAACCGCACCAGGGATCGGATCGGATCACCTTTCGGATCAGTAAAAAAAAAAAAAAAAAGGGGGCGCAGACCAATTTAATTAGCTTTCCATTTATGACAAGAAAAGTTCGCCTGCTCCTCCGCTAGCCGTTGTTGTTGACGGATTGACACGTGAATTAACACATGAATGCAAGACCTGTGTTTATTTATTTATTTCCACCTGCCATTTATTTACTTTCCGACTCTATAAAACGCGACGCGGAAACGCTGTCTTGAATTTTATCCACTTTGGTGATCGTTTTCAAAAAGGAGAGAAAATCATGCGTTTTTGAGATTTATTAGTGTGGACACGACCCTAAAATGAATCCGCTCCGTAATTCAAGCGTAAAATCAACCGTGATTCTTAACAACCAATCACAGATTAACACTGTTTCTATCAACCAATTACAGCTCTCTATAGTTCCCAAAAAATGGAAACGTTCCAGGAATTTATTGGTGTTTATGGAAATTAATGAGAAATTTGGGGAAATTTATATAAACTGAATCATGTATAAACATAAAAATAAACACTTTTGATTTAACTGTTTATATAATTATGTTGCAGGAAGTTTTAAACATGCAGGATTCAGGAAAAGATGTGTTTGTTATGGAGGAATGCACATAAGTGCATGCAGGGTTTATGAGACTGATGAATGTGCAGGGTTCCCCTGTTATAGCCTAACACGCAATTTTGTACATTTCCAGTTTATTTCCATTAATTTATGTTAATTCCCATATATTTCCATGGAAAGTTTCCAGTCTTGAAAATACCTGGAATTTTGCAGTCCTATATGTAATACCATGCAGGAAGTTCTGCTTCTCTTCTGAGTAAACATTTCTCGCCTCCTAGAACATAATCAAGAAGGTAAACGGACAGAAGTTCGTCTACCGCTTCGTCTCCTATCCAGACATTTTAAAAGCCGATTACGCTGCCCGAGCCGAGGGGCCCGAAGCAAGTCCCCTTCCCTCTCCCGAGCAGCAACCAAACAAAGGCCTGCTCACCTGCAACAAACAAAACAAGGACACCTTCAAATGCGTCGGCTCAGCCTCAAGCCAGTCCAAATCGTCCAGCCGGAACGACTACATCCACTCAGGTCTGTACACGTCCTTCACGCTGACCTCTCTCCAGTCAGGAACGCAGCTCTTCAAGTCCATCAAAATGGAAAACCCAGCAGAGAAGATGGCCGAGAAGAAAGACGCAGCGCAGCCGCCGTCCGTCATCAAATTCGGGATTCCGCTCCAGACGAAAGTCCCCGCACAGAGCACGAAGGAAAAACCGACTCCACCTGTTCCGCCCGTTCAACCCCCGATCCAGATGTTGGAACCGGGGGAGGAGCAACAGCAGCTCAGTCCCAGCACGCCGCTGGAGGTGAGCTCCGGTACCGACACGCCACCGATTAACATCATCCTCTCAGGAATTTCTCCTTCTCTGGGATGTCCCTCGCCCTCACCCAGCACGCTCGCAGACTCCAAGGAGCTGATCATCGACACGGACGTCGAGTCGGTTTCCTCTCAGCCTACAGAGCTGCAGCTCCAGGTAACGCCTACACATACTTCCACTCCACTTACATGCCTTTTTTATTAGTTCCTAACCATTTATACCTAATTGGTACCTAATCGATGCCTAATTTATGCCTTTTTGATACCTGTTTGATGCCTAATCAATGCCTAATTGGTACCTAATTGATACTTAATTGATATTTTTTATACCTAATTGATTCCTAATTGGTGGCTGATTTACACCTAATTGATGCATAAATACTCGTTGGCTAGTCAAGGGCATCACAACAGACATATATTTTGGGTGTTCGACAAAAACCTGATGAAGTCATTAGCTGTTGTTTTGTATTTGTGGCATCCTGATCTCCTGAGGTTTATCATTTGTTTCCCACCTTCATACCTACCAGAATCAATACCTGAGACAGGTGCAGACACGTAACCCCTCTTGAGCCAACAGAGACAACCAGTCATGTGTCTTTTATTTTATGTCTGCTGTCAAAAAAAAAGGTTCTTGATAAAGACAGTTGCATCATGTGGAACAGAACTCAAACTTGACAATCACCTACTCCAGAGAGATACTGGTCTTAACCCTTCACCCACTGAGCCGTTCAAGCTGACAACTGTTGGACTTTTTAAATCTTTTATTTCACACGTGTATTACCAGAGCATGGTCACTGATAAAAAAAGAAACCGTTACCAGGATTGAAACTTTCCTCAAGATCATGGCCAAAATTTTTAGTATTTGAGTATCGGTCATGAGTTAGATATTTCTGACCACCAGGTGGCGCCAAATCGTAGCTTCTTAACCAGTAAGATGCCAGGCGAGTTTTGTATCAGATGCAGCGTCACTTTCTGATCTTCTGTCTGATTTTCTGTCCTGAAGATTTTCCCATGCTTTAGCACTTGCTTCTCCTTCCATAAATTTGGAATCATGCTCAATCTTTGACCCTTCTTTTTTCTTTTTTTTTGCCCTATACTCAGCCATTGTTTGACTCCAACTCCTCGGACTTGTCACTGGTCCTGAGTCACGGTCAGAGCGGTAAATCTTCAAAGAAGCCTCGAGGGTTGGAGCTCATGCCCACGCTATTGGTGAGCAGTTCGGACTTGAGTCCCCTCAACCTATCCAGTCCGTCGCTCCCTACAGCCTCCCTCACGCCGGCTTTCCTGCAGGTCAGTATCTTCTCTCCATCCTGGGTCGAGGGTTTACTCTACTGACACCTGGTGGCCAGAATGTGGTGTAGCACTGCATTATTTTGTTTTGTAAAGACCCTAGTAGTTTATTCATATAATCTTTTTCAGTTTATTTTATCATTAAATTCGATTTATAGAGAATCCTTAATAATATTTGGGTATTTGTTTTCTTTTTATAATTTGAATATATAATAGTCATTCTATATATTAAAAAAAAATGCACGTGAATTATGATGATTTCTGTTTTTAAAATGCTGAAACCTCTTGTGGTCGACATCCATGCGAACGACCACATTGTGAAATCTTTTCTGGAGGCTGTAATATTCCACTCATAGCTTTCTGTGTTCCTCTTTCCCACTCGGAGACTTTGGCCAGTAGATGGCAGTAACGCGCCGGGTTTGGGGATCGGGTTCGCTGTGAAGGCGGCTGCATGGGTGGCGCAGTCGCACCCACGGGGTCGTGATGAGATTCGGTTGAATGACGCTTTGATGGATGACCTCATTAAGGCCACACAACGGCTGATTTTATGATCAGATCTATTCGCTCGGCTCCGGATGACTACGCTCAGCTGTCTCAGCCTTTTTCTTTTTTTTTTTCTTTTTTTTGAGATGAGGGATTGTATTGTTTTTATTTATTTCGCGTTGTCGTGACTCAGGGAGGTCTTACACCTGGGTGGGCTTTATCTACTTTCTAGTTGCGTCTTTACAGAGTGTAACTAAAATATGTTCTTACATACTCATGGTTTCACATGGGATCAGAAACACTGTATGGTATTGAGACACCTGCATTTTAGAGCCGTATGTGGTTCTTTACCACAAAACTGAAGGCAAAGAAGATCATGAAATTTTCACTTCACTTGAACTAGGAGACCCACACGTGTTCCAGCATCAGGATGCAAACCCTGTGCACAAACACAGCTTCATAAAGATCTATGTTACATGATGTTGGAGTGGAAGATCTCCTGCTATAAATCTCTAAACCCTCAACCCTACTGAACATAATGAATGTGAACATTGGTTGTACCCCAGACGTCCTCACCTCATCTACACCAGCACCTGTCTTCACCAACACCCTCGTGCCTGAAGGTTATTATACCAGCAAACGGGGACTAAATGTGTTTGAGCACTTATGGTCAGGTGTCCACAAACTTTTGCCAATATAGTGTGTATATATATTATATTATATATAAAGCAGATCTTCATGGAGTTCACTTGGGTTTCCACGTTCAAGTGAACGCAGAATTTTATTATACAGCATCCTGTACAATTGTGTGCCTCCAACTTTGTGGTAACAGTTTGGAGAACCACATATGGCAGGAAAGTTCAGTTCAGCCATGAAACAGCACCCCTGGAGCACAGAGGGTTAGGGGCCTTGTTTAGGGGCCCGACATTGACAGCTTGCTGATATTAGTGCACGAACTACAGATGAATAACCCAGAACCTTAACCACGAACTACCACATGCTCACTGCACACTGCAACATCGTTTAGCTGTAATAAATGGACATTCAGCACCACCCAGAGGAGTCTGGTTCCTCGCGAGGTTTCTTCCGTATGCCGTCTCGGGGTTTTTCCTCGTCGCGGTCGCCAACGACTCGCTCATTAGGGACAAACTTACACTTATAAAAAACATCTTATTCATTTTTATCACCATGGACTAAGTGCATCCTTTATAATCCAGGACTAAGTGCAGCGATGAAATTCGGTTATTTCGACTCGTTCACACCGCAAACAAATTTCCAAGTTACGTCGCACAACATTTATCCATTTATTGTTACATTTAATGCTGTGCAATGCCCACGGTCACGTCACGTTTTCACTTACGAGACGGTTTCAGAAAGTTTTATAACACGCCAACAGACGACAGCACGAGGCCGCACGCGCGGTCACAGGGAGCACCGACCTTCATAAGTCAGTGTTCCAAAAGACATCGTCCTGCGTACATCAGGATCAATACGACTGACCACGTGCGCACCCTGACACCAAGCTCCTCCTCACACGCCGTGTTTCTCGCCGGAAATCTCGCGTCCGCAGAAGGTGCTTGGCACGCTTCGACAAAAAGACTTCCAGGACACATTCCAGAAGTGGCAGGAACCCAGGGGGCGCTGTAGTGCTGTGCAAGGGGACTATTTTGAAGTGAATAAAGTACCTCCTTGTGAACAGAACTAGCCTCGAATCTTTTTGATACCACCTCATACTATATAGCAGCTGCACAAACTGCAATGACACTGGAGACTCCCTTCCATAAACATTTATTCATCACTCAAAATATTCATCATATGTAATTATACTGAGCAATACATTAATGTAGAGCCAGAGCTTTATATTTATATACGTTTTACTGACAGAAGTATTCACTCACCCATTCAAATCATGAATTCAGGTGTAGTTACAGGTGGATAAAATCAAGCACCTGGGATGCAGATCGCTTCTACAAACGCGTGTCAAAGAAGTTGGCAGGAGAACAGAACTCGTCTGACTGCACTGTGCCAAGTGTAAAGTTTGGTGGAGGGGGATTATGATGTGGGGGTTGGGCTTCGGGCCCTTAGTTCCAGTGAAACTCTTAATGCTTCAGCATAAGAAATTTTGGACAATTTCATGCCCCCAACTTTGTGGGAACAGTTTGGGGACGGCCCATTCCTGTTCCATCACGACCGCGCACCAGTGCACGAAGCAACGTCCATAAAGACCTGGATTTTGGTGTGGAAGAACTTGACTGGCCTGTACAGATTCCTGACGTCAACCCGAGTTAGAACACCTTTGTGATGAATGAGAGCAGACCAGACCTACACATCCAAACCATCAGTGTCTGACCTCACAAATGAGCTTCTTCTGGAAGAACGGTCAAAAAATCCTCATGAACACTCTCCTAAACCTTGTGGAAACCCTTCCCAGAAGAGTTGAAGCTGTTCTAGCTGCAAAAGGTGTGGGCCAACATCATGTCAAACCGTATGGATTAAGAATCGGACAATATAGTGTACCTGCAGGCATAGAAGAACATTTCCACCAATCAGAATCCAGAAATCCCACACCACACGATATGCACGATAATGATCATTCTGTGGTTTATGTTTGTGTTAACTGGAATGAAGATAAATGTCTGTGTGTGTTTATAAAATAAATAAAGAAATATACTGTATAAATTACAGCTGAACAGAACTGGGAGGCAAAAGTATGAACAGCAGCTGATAAGTTGGTATTTGTTTTGTCCTAGACACCGTTGTTGCTCACGCCGAGTCCCCTGCTGTCCAACATCCATTTCTGGAGCACGCTCAGTCCCGTGGCTCCCCTCAGCCCAGCTCGAAGACAGGGCGCACACACGCTCTTTCAGGTGAGTCTGTGAGTCTTCCACAACACACACAAATGGGTAAATAAAAACACTCTCCATCCACTGTAAGAAGAAAACACGTACTGGGGATCACTCATGCATCCAGCCGGTCATATAGCAATGTGTAAAATCATGCAGATGCACATCAAGCGTTTGTTTTTTTCTAAAAATCTCCTACGGTTTCCACACACTCTGTTTATGCCCCATGAGGTGCTTTTTTTTTTTGTAAACCTCAGCTGTATAAGTGTCTGAAAAGGTACAGGAATCAGTAGGCAAGAAAGTGCTCAGGTAAATGTACAGGTTAAATATATGTGCTGTGGAGTCGGGGCGTTGGCCATGGGCGTGTCCCGTTTTTTAAAATTCTAATCAACATGGGTATGTACAAATACAGATGCTTTATGTATGTATGCAAATGTATGTTTATTATTAGTGAAATCAAACTCAACATGGAGACAAAATTGTCTTGTAGAAGTTTTGAAGAAACATTTAGACTGGAAGAATTTGCAGCGCAAAGCGAAATTTTCCCGTAGGAAATTTTCCCGTAGGAAATAATGAAATGGCATTTTTGCTACACAATATTGAGCAAAAAATAATAAAACAAACGAACCTGCGCTTTACCTTTTGAAAAGACTCGTGGCAGGAGCGAGGGAGACTTCTTAAAACTGCGTTCCACTGTACGCAAATCATCAGGACACCGAACGGAACTTTTGCTGTGTTTCCACATGGACGGTTTTAATTGCCGGATGTGTGCAACGGCGCGGATTTTGGTGCCGATTTGAGAATCGGCGCATCAGTAAAACACTGATTAAAATGTATTATTATAATTTTTTTATGTAAATAAACGAATGTTGCGTTTAAGGTTTTAATTTTGCCTCTTTTATATTTATTGATCTTTTAATAAAAAACGGTCGAACAGAAATGCGCGATGCGTAGATTGCGTGTGAATAAGATTATTGCTGATAAAATTTGTGTTTACTTTGACAGATTGTCAGTGTGTGTGTAATTCTTTCTATCTATCTATCTATCTATCTATCTATCTATCTATCTATCTATCTATCTATCTATCTATCAAAAAAGTCCCTCATCACGTGAAGTTGCCTTTTTTTATATAGACTTTTTCCTTTACATTATTATTATTAATATTATTATTATTATCGCAATAACGTCTCTCTTTACAGTTCCCCTCTGTCCTGAGCTCCGCCCAGTTCTCGGTGCAGACGCACAGTGTGGACGGCACCAACACACCAGGACCTCTCTCTCCAGACCCACAGAAGACATGAACATGAACAGAAAAACAGACTGCTGTGATTGGTGGGTTTGCTTTTTTTCCCCCTCAAACACACACACACACACACACCCCCGTATTGACTCAGAAACACTTTTACCCCACGTTACCTGTTGGTCAAATTCTTACTCCTGGTGACGATGAGCATTCAGGACCTTCGTCGCAGGGGGTTCGGGTGGAGCTTCACCTTCAGCTGGAGGGAAGAGTTCTTTCAACAGAGTTTGCCTTTATTTTCTTCTGCTCAAACGGACGACAAGCCATCAGATAACCGTTTCCGTAAAGGATTCGCTTTTGTGTGCTGTTTTGCAGGGAGGTCAGCTTTCAGGGAGTCACTGCTTTTTTTTATTAAATTTTTTTTATGTCATGTTGGAACAGGACGTCCCACAACAGTTTGAGGAAGAACAACATGGCGTATGTCCCAATACTTTTGCTCATACCATGTATATAATTGCAGTGCTTATGAATATTTTTTTATTTTCATACTTTCTTCATAGCGATACAATGCTACCAAAACACACACACACACACACACACGTTTCTTGGTTTGAATAGTAAACGTTAAACGCTTTTTTCCCAATTTAAAACTCATCAATTTTAGATAACTAGCTAGCTACATTAGCCTGCTTGTATTGAGTAGGATTGCAGCTGAGAATTTGGTAGATCTTTCATAAGAGCTTTCTTCTTTTCTTTTTGTTGGTAGGTTCAGAAAATCTTTTCAACGACGACCCGTAACGGCTGATCGCAGCTTTATTTTTACCCACCTAGCTGGCTTTGAAAAAAAATTAATTCTTAGATTGCATTTGAAAAAATTGCTAGATATTTTATCGACGTTATATCATGGTATCTAAACGTATTTTTTTCCCCTAAGGAATAAAACAAGCACAGTATCAGACTCGATCCCGGTGTTGGTATCGAGGAATCTTCTCTATCGCGAGGTTTCTTATGCGTAATCGCCTCTCCAGGTAAAGTCCCCTCATTTCTTTGCCTTCGTACTCAGGGGGGAGACCACGTACACGTTTCTTAAAAACGTCCTCATTTTGCACCTTTTCTGGCCATAAACAGCACCTACAAGCACCTTGACGCGACTGCTCCTAACCAGTCGATTAACGACGCACTTACACACTAATCACGTCTCAAAGACGCTTGTGGAAATGTCTACAGATTGTAATCTAGTTTGGTTATGAGGGAAAAATATGACACAAAGACTCAAACAATCCAGATGCTTATTTTTGTATTGACTGTTCAGGGTTTATAGTAATCATTATTTTTCATGAGATATATTTGTACATCGTGAGGTTTGAAGCGAGGCAAGTTGAATGAGTGTTGAAAGTAATGGGATTCCCAGAAATGCTATTTTTTACATTTTGCCTAGAAAGACAGATTGAAAAGGGAATATCTGGAAATTACATTTTCAAAAATTTTAGTCACCAGGATTTAGGAATTTCTTAAAAATATATTTTTTTTAATAGAGAAATGTAATAAATATATATATACACTTTGAAAGCTTCACACTTTTCCAATTCCCCAACTTCTGGTTTAATCTGGAAGGGAAAAAAAAGCAACATTTGCGCTTAAACAATTTTAAAGAACGCCATGCTAAAAAAAAAAAAAAAAAAAAATATTATTTGAAATTTGTGCAATTCTTGTAAAAATTTGCATTTTATCCATCCGGTTGTAATGAGATCATTCCAAAACTTGCAATTTGCAAGCTTTTACATCTTTGTAAACAAAAATCTCTTTTTTTTACAATTTGATCCGTTTTATTTCCAACAAAGAAATTTACTGTAATTTGTACAGAATGGGAAAAGTGTCACTACAATCTGAATGAAAAAGTACAGTAAAGAATTTGTGAAAGAACTTTTATAGTTGAATTACGTCGAATTGAATTGAAATTTTGTTCGTCATGAACATAAACATGCAGTACATAATGCGGAACCCTTATTAGAACTGTTCAGACAAAAGTTTGTGGACACCTGAACATGCAGTTTTTGAACATCCTACTGCTGTTATAATGAGATTTTGGAGCGTATTTGTGGAGGTTCATTCAGCCACCAGTCACAAAGGTGTTTCATAGAGTTCAATAGCAGGAGATCTTCCACTCCCTGTTCATGGAGATGGCTTTGTGCACAGGAGCAGAGTCGTCCTGGAATATCTTTGGCTCGAATAGTTCAAGTGAGGGGGAAGATGCAATGCTACAGCCTTCAAAGACATTTTATACAATTGTGTACCTCTGACTTTGACAAACAGTTTGAGGAGAACCACATATGGCTGGGGAAAGCCAGGTGTCCCAATACTTTTGTTTTTATAGTGTATGTATTGCATGGTTTGACATGAATTTCAGTTTGAGAATAAATCAGGTGTATAAAATTCAAAAGTTCAGATAAATTTTCAGAACATGACTGAATCGACTCAGACTTGTGCTTATATTCTGCTTTTCTGAAGTCCCCAGATGTTGCGTTCTGAAAATCTGCAAAACGTTCGACATCTTGATTAGCATGTCTTTTAAAAAAAAAACACAAATTTAAGTTATGAAATACAACTGTGATACGATTTCCATAACCAAAAAAAGCTACATTTCCAAACTATTGAAAACATTTAAAATTCACACGAGGCCAAATTCTCGGAAATAAAATCACTTCCCTTCGTAATATTGAAACCAGCAAATTTCTCCAGTTGCCATAAAATCCTGGAAATTGAGATGTAACAGTTGCACAAATAAAAGAACGCAAATTCCTACCTCTATGACGGTGTTGAGCTTGGATCTCGCCAAGCAATGACTCAAACGCAGAACTGGATTCATTTTCTCAGCACACACGAACAACCACAAGCAAACCGACCTGAAGCTCAGGGTCGTGTGTGTTACAGAAAAAAAAAAAAAAAAAAGATATATATTCATATGATATGGAAATTATTTAGCATCTCAGACTCGGTCTCAGGAATGTTAAATACTTTCAGATAGTAAGCATTTATTCAGCCAGTGAGATGAAAAGAAAAATTTGATCAAAAACATGATTCAAAAAGAAATTAATCAGGTTCAAGTTTATAGTTAAAATAAATTTTTTGCTATAGTGATCTACATATCGCAACTTAAAGTTTTTTTTTCTTTCTATAAATATTTACAATCCCCCTGGGGAAAAAATAAATAAATAAAATTATATATATAAATTTTTTTAAACCACAAAGCTCTAAGTAATTACTTAAAAAAAAACGCCATGCAAATTTTCCCTTTTAAAGCTTTTATTAATTGTACTCTAAAAATTAAGGTTTTTAATGTTAACAAAAAAAAGTTTGAAACTAATTGGAGGTTCTGCACGTTTTAAAAGGGCTTTGTAAATAAATATATATAAATAATTACATTTATTTTTTTTTTAAATAAAATTTAAGAATTGTTTACTTTTTTTTTTTTTGCTTGGAAATGTAAAAATATTTAAAGGATTTGTTTCATTTCTAGTTTCTTGCCTTCTTATTGTTGTGACTCGAGTTCTTTGGGTTCGTCAGAGTCTTGACGAGGCTTCACGTGGAATTAGAGCTCGTCGTTCATTTGAATGATTATTAAAATCCCACACCGTCTTTACACTCGCTACAGAACAACTGAATGAATTTACAATGTAAATGTTCGTTTGTTCTATTGTTTGATCACAAAAAAAAGGAAGAAAATTGCTATTTTGTTTCAATTTGTTAATTCACACGAAAGTCTAGCAATCAAAATCACACAATACCAAAACATGATCAATATCCAAAATCACAGGATTTCCAATCGAACATCCAATTATAATCTGGGAGTCAAAGGGAATTTCATTGGTGATCTTTTCTTAGGAAGAAACGTGCACTCCGGAACCATGTGCACAAATAATGAGAGACATATTTGGAGATCTCACACATCTGGTAGAACATGATGCAGGGTGGGGCAGGGGGTGTTTTTGTATATAAGGGTTCTGTAATGAGTGTGAAAATTGTGTTCTCGGCGTGAAGCCAGAATGTTGGATGAAGCCATAAGAGTCAAACAAATAATCAAAACTCCCAAGAAGCTAAAAAAAGAAATGAGGCGTAAATGTTTAATATTTTACATTTTGAGTCTTTAAACCTTTTTTTTTTTTATATATAAATACAAAATAATGAACGTAAACTACACAGTTGTTTTTCGTTTCTCAGCGGTCAGGATTCTGGCCTTCGGTGCTTCAAAGCTACAAACTTTACAAACTCAGACAACAGAAATTGTCAGAAACTAGCTGTAACACGCAAACTACAAGCTAACGAGGCTTCACGTGGAATTCTACGTCGCTGTCCATTTTATTTTTGTGGATTTCTTTATTTTTAAAGATTTTCTTTCTTCCGCCGAGTAGCAGCAGCCAAGTGAAAACAGATCAGCTGCAGTCTGGCGTTTTTTTTTTTTTACACTTTTTATTCAACTGACTATTAAATCCAGATCTAATGATTCCACCTTCTTAAAGTATTTACACCCCCTTTTCATTCTTTTATGGTGTCTATTATACACACAAACACACACACCTATCTGTCATGAGTGTGTGTGGTGAAATGGGAGATTACTGGGAGTTTCTTTTTTTTTTAACCCTTCTTTTATTGCTTGTTTATTATACAATTTAAATTTTTTAAAGAAAAAAAAATAAGCTGATATGTATAGATTTTTTCCATGTTTGTTTTGTTTGTGTATAAATATCTGGATTATTTTAGTGATTGGTTCTGGACTTTCTTTTCTTGGTAAGTTTACAAGTCGTACCTTTGTAACATTCCCGAATGTTTGTATTATATTTTTGTGTACAGCTTTTTAGTGTTAACTTTCTCTTCAGCACTTGCGTTTAAAAACAAATGTAATTAATACAATTATTTTTTCCGCATCATAAAAGTAAAATCTATGCACCTACATCTTTTACTGCACAGCTAAACAACTCTTTATATCTACTACCTTTTCCAGAATTCATGAATCATTTCATCTTTATAAAAATGTAGAAGCAAATTAACTAAGAATTTAGATTTTTTTTGATAGTTTGAATAGGTGGAATTGGATAAAAGAAAAACAAAAAAAAACAACCAACAAAACAAACCTCAGTATCACAATCACAGATTCAGAAATGCCTTCTTTTAAATTCCCAAGTAAAAAAAAAAAAAAAAAAGCGCCACACAAAAACATCTGTCTGCCACTGCCTTGATGAGTGACCAGTCCTGAACATATCATGCAGATGTTATTCGGCTTGTATAGAAAGAAAAAAAAACGTTTATACACGTGCTTTATTTTTGTCCTGTTTGTCTTTAAGTCCGTCACAACCAGCGTAAATGTTTACATCTGTCGATTTGGCTTTATGGCTCTCATTGACGTGGAATAAAAAGAAAAAAAAGAAAACGGAATGTGAGTGTCGTGTGGTTACTCTGCCCAGGTTTGTAGTGTTGAACGTTACACGACGATAAAAACACTGGACATTATACCTTCTCTGATGTGCAAAAGAGATCGAGACTCGACCCGAGGAAGCCACAGCTACACGACGTCACGACACGAGGAACCCAATCAGACGGGCATCTGACTCGTCTGATACATCCAATTATCTTAAGTATCAGACTCCACTGTTAAAGGTATTAAAAAGCAGCTGGTTGTTCAGTTTACACTTCTCTTATACTGACCACTGGATGTTCCACATGGAACCTCATGGTAAAGAGTCTCTGAGGATTAGAATTGTTGCTCTCCATGAAGATGCTGAGGCTGCAAGATCATCAGAAACTTCCTGAAACTGAGTTACAGTTCAGTGGTCATGCTCATACTGAGGTTTTCCAAGACCTCACAAGGGTCCATCAGAGAAGCAGAGTTATAGTTCTGTGCGTCGGGTGCAGAAGCTGCTTTAAAAAACAGACGAGTGAAAATAAAAAAGGCGCTAATTTCGACACATTACATGCTATTAGAAGAAAACTTTAGACAAAAACTCATGGTGTAGGTTTATTCAGAGTTTAATCTTCAGATGTCTTTCATTGGATTTGTAACTAAACTGGATTGAAAAATGGTGCATTTGTTCGTTTACACTGTTGAATTATTTACAGTTTCGGAACTCGGTTGCAAAAAAAATATAAACAAGCAAACAGTGTAAACCGTTCTTTCTAGAGGGTTCCATAGAAGCTTTAAACAAGTCTCAGCCCAACTCGCATACCAAACGCGTCCAAACAGGATCAAACTTTGGCAATGAGAACAGAATCTGGAAGCTAAAGGCCTGAATTCTCCCGGCGTACGACTACATCTACCTGCACGCATCAATGACTAGAACGACTGGTCTTATACAAAGTTCCATCACTTCAGGCTGTGAAGATCCTCACACCCCCACGACTTTCGTTCCGTCTGGTCCATGTTTTTCCTACAACATGGTGGCCATCTTGGTCCGATTGGACTCTGCCGGGGCCCCGTGGCAGTTAGTGTTCAGCTTCGTTAGTCTTGGCCCTTTCTGCTTCAGCGATGACACAGGAAGCAGCTGGCAGAGAAAACGACAGAATACAAAAAAAATATATCATCAGAAGCATCAGACCACACTGGAAACCCTCCATTTTATCTGCCTGGGAATTGACGCTCATCAGGGAGATCACGGTCCAGTTTCAGACGAAACCTGAGCACTCAAAGTATCCTAGCGGAGAAGTTAAAGGTATTAAAGAGCAGCTGGTCGTTCAGTTCGTTTGTTTAAGCGTAGCCATGGCAGCTTCTGACTCGGATCCTCTTTCAAAGCAAAATCAAAGCATTTAAGCCACTGAAGGCAGCTCACTGGATCAGAGACTAGTCAGGGGACTACAAACTTTCATGTAGGAAACAATTTAGCTAGGAATGACTTCCATCCCAAAGACGATGAAAAGCTGTCTCTCTCAAAGCTTTAGAAATCAATCCAATCAGCGTTAGTGCGATTTCCTCCTCCTTGGACCTCTGAAATTCTGACCAAATCTTGTGTTCGGTGCAGCAGATGCAATCCTGGGGCACATTGTACGTTCCTGAGGGATTTTAAGTTCGTTTAGCCTCCGCCTCTTGAGTGCAGCGCCGATGTGTGTGTTATCATTTTTTAATTATTATTAACTTAAACATACTCAACACTGCCATGGGTATAAAAGACTAGAGTTAGCGCAGTGTGGCTGTGGATACTCGCTCCGTACCGGATATACGATTTGTGGGGCACTTCTGGTGATCGCAGACGCTATGGATTCGTTTGCGTTTAATGTACGGCTTCAAGAATTTCTTTTAAACTGAGAAAATCCTGAACAATCTGCATATCGATGGAGGGAGTGAATGAAGACGTAGAATTTAAGTTAAAAGATCATAGCTTATGAACATTTTATATTACATGTAACACACACACACACACACACTACCCAGATACGATCTATAAAATGTAAAAAAATAAATAAATAAATAAATAAAAAAATTCCAATTATTTAAATTGTATTTAATCAATTTAATAGATTACTTACTATAAAATCAATATAATTAAACAAGTGTGTTACATTAGATTTATTCTTTTTTTTATAAAGTATTGTAATATATTTTATAATAAATATATATGCAGTGTTTTTCTATTGTTTTAAATGTAAACTGTTGATGTTCAGAAATGTTAATGATAAACTGCGTTTATAAAAAGAAAAATCCTAAAAAGCAATTTTGTGTTGTACGTTTCGTCTTTCTAGTTGCCCCGAAATTGACCGTGACTTAAAAACCGAGCTACGTAGCGAACCGGGAATTTTGTGTCTAGAAATTGTGCGTTTTCAGGAACGTAGGCCAGTAAAAAGTTTACGGTACCTGCCAAGTACTTTTGGTGTCTGTGCTGCACTAAAAGCAGTGCCAGGAATAACGTGAAGCCCATGCAGCCGAAGATCATCCCACACAACATGAAGCTGTAACTGCCGTACGTGTTGATCACCTGGAACAAAACCACAAAAGGAGGTCAAAATCTTAAACCCTGGTCGAGGTTGCGTACGAGCGAAAGCGTATTAGGGGTTTCCTTACCGACCCCACCAGCAGCTGCAGGAGCATCTCTCCCATTCCAGCGCTGGTCACAAGGACTGTGGTAGCACAACCTTCATGAGAGAGAAAAATCTTGATAAAATTACACTGATGTTCTTCAATAGAAGATTCAGGAAAGATGTTTTGAAAGAATACTCCAGAAATCTCAGATTAAATCTCCCTCATAAAACATACATCAAAAAAAAAAAAGAGAAAAAAGACTCTCTGCAGTCATTCGGAATGCGTGGTCATTTTTTGTGAAAAACTTCTGAGAGCGATTTGGGATGGCGTGAGATTTAATAGGATCGAGCTCAAATTAATTGGACAGGAGGGAACGCGTCGAAGCCGCGGAGGACGAACTAATGCCGCTTTAATTTCTCTCTGCTGGATCAGGAGATTATTCACTTGCCCAGACTTGCATTCGGGTAGGTTATTAATGTCTTTCAAACTGGAGCTGCGCCGAGCCCTCGCTAATTCCTTCGGCCCGCTCCGAAAGCGCGCTCTCCGAAGAGATCAATTATCATTTACTTGAATATGGATCGAGCGAGCGGCTCGGAGGTATACGCCGCTCTATACAAGCACCTTGCGGATGAATCCTGAATAGAATAAGAATAAAAAAAAAAAGGCCGTCTCACACTGGCAAGTCAATGTGATGATATCAGGGCTCAAGACAGGAACGACTCGTTTTAGTGCCAAAGGATTGCACATCCTATTGGCGTGTCCTTGGTCTTCGTTGAAAGCCGAGAGTAAACATCGGTCATACAGTCACCGCTCGGTCACAACGGAAACTGAAAACATGCTGGTCGCTGTGTAAGAAAACATCGATACACCAGAGTATCGCGATATTTTGTTTGGCGATACTGTATCACTTCTCAAAAAAAAACTAAAACAAATATTCAGACAAGATTCACGGCAGCTGTTTTGTTTAGAGTTTAAATCCTGACCGTTTGATAAATAGCAGTCTTCTTATCTCTGAACTTAAACAGTGACTAGCACAGGGGCACGCGGCTAATGTTTACACCTGTTTACTACCTGTTCCCTAGGGGGCGCTGGAGATAAAGCAGGAGAAGAGAGCAGCAAGAGAATAAAATCAGTAAACAGCTGCCATCCAGCACCAAACAGTCAACAAGGAAATATACAATAATATACAATATATAATATTCATAAATATAAATAAAATATACATATTGCATCACCAGATTCTTGCTGACACACAGGGATCGTTACCTTTGTAGTCGAGGAGATCTTCCGTGTAAGCCAGCATGCATGGGTAGATGCTGCTGATGAACAGACCCAGGAAGCAGGTTCCGATGAATAGAAAGGTGCTGTTCGTGTAGAGGATGAGCAGAAGCAACTGAGTCACTATCACTCCAACCTGCAGGAGGAACAAATCAAATTGGACCAAAATCAAAAGCTGCATTCTCATTTTCACATGACGTCAAACTGCTCGAGATCCCCAATAAATTCTGGGATCGTGTAGGTTCTCCATGATAAGATGCAATTTAGGATCCTTAAGTTCTAGAAAGATACTCTATAAAATGTCCCATTGGTGGAGCATGGAATAGATCTGGATATAGTGGTTAAGATATTGGACTTCTGATCAGAAGGTTGTGAGTTCAATTCCCCCCTAAGGAAGGCTCTTAATCAACACTCAGATCAAAATCAGCTAATTAGATACACTTATATGGACAAAAGATGGTGGACACCTGACCATAAGATCAGTGTGTGCTTTTTTTTTTTTTTTTTAAACACCCCATTCCACATTTAGTTTCCATGTGCTCCTTCAGACACAAGGGTAGAGATGTAGGTATGAAGGTGAGGAGGTTCCTGGGGTGCAGTCAGCATTCACATAGATCCCAAAGTGTTCAATAGGTTTAAAGCTTTATAGCAGGAGATCTTCCACATACTTCCAACCCATGTAAAGCATATCTTCATAGAGCTGGCTTTGTGCATAATGGCCTTGTCAGCTGGAAGAGGTTTGGGTCTTCTAGTACAAGTGGAGAGAAGATTTCACGAAACCGCATCCAAAGACGTCCAATACAATTGTGTGCCTCCAACTTTTAAAAAATGAGCAACATATGGCTGGAAAAGTCGGGTGTCCCAATACTTTCATCCCAATAAACCTCATGGATAAACTCTAGCTGCTGTTTAAACTCAGTGTGGTATCGAGTGGTTCATTACCTTCACCAGTCCTGATGACCTCATTTACTCTTCCAGAAACAACAAGATACACCTTACACAAAGAGCAATCGCACACAGTGACTGAGGCACCAGGATCAAGGATGTCGACGTGTACTTTGTTTTATGGCTGGATTGGTTTATGATGCAAATAAGCAGAAAAGAACAGCAAGAGAATAAAACCAGTAAACTGCCCACACCCTTTTTTTGTTGTTTATGAAATTAAATTTCTATTGTTAGACATTTTTTCTCTATTTTTTTTTTTTTTTTTAAATATAAATGTCTAAAATAAGTTAGTAGTATAAATTTATATAAATTAAAAATAAATATAAATAAATAACACGGTCAAATGTAAATTCATTTTTAATTAACAAAAATATAAATTTTATCAAATCTTGCTTATTCAATCCAAAATTAAAAGGGTAAAATTAAATAATTTGGTTTTAGTATTTAATAAAAGAATAAATTGCTTACTTGAGTTTTTTTTTTAGATTTACATTTTTTTATATATAATAAACACAAATACATATATATTTATTAGGGCTGTCAAAATGAATGTGTGTTAACATTAATGAGTTTTAACTGCACCAATCTGATCAACGAAGCGCTCATTTCTGTGAAAAACTTCAAAAGCTCCAAAATCCGCCATGATGCACACATCCGGCAGTTTAAACCGTCCCTGTGGAAACATAGCAAATGTTCCGTTTGGTGTCAAAGATTTTCATTTTATTAATGGTTTAATAATAAACATACATTTGCATAAAAACTTGAAAATTATTAATTTAAGGTACATTTTGAACAGCCCTAAATTTTATGTATTTATTTATATATATTGCATACATAAAGTTTTGGTCACCTGGTCAGCAGTACAGTATGTGCTTTTTGGGCATCGCATTTCACAATTAGTCCCAATTTGCTCTAATTACCTCCACTTTTCTGGGAAGATGTTTCCCTAGATTTTGGACATTTGAATTAATCAGCTACAAGGGTGTTATTAAAGTCAGGTACTGATATCTAACATTTTGGGAAAAACCCACATATGTCTGAAAAGTCACTTTTGCCCATCTGTATCTCAGTTGTCTCTGATCTTGAACAAAGTCTGTTTGTGTTAAGCAACAGGTCTGAGACGATCAGTTTACAGAAGCATCCGACTCCAGACACTGATGTCATCTTAAATGGATATCTATAACTTGTAGAGATTCCAGAGCTGGTTTAGCAGCTTGTTTATTTGACATGTTGGCCGACCTCTCCTGCCCTCATCACAATGAACAACGACTTTCCTGTAGCTTCAGCATGCTCTTTGCAGTTTTGCCCACTACGTTTATTAAGCTAAGTTTTCGAATACCTGCCTTTAACACCCTTGTGGCTGAAAAAGCTCCAGTGGCCATGCTGTAGTATGCAGTGCATTTAGACTTGATGTATATAAATACTAACTCTTAGTAAAATAATTCTCATATAGAGGGTCAGTGAAAGGTAAACTGCGGCCTCCTGTGATGGCTTTGCCGTTTCTGACACATAATGCAGGTCTTAATAAATCCTCTGCAGTACTTGAGAAGCTACACAGTAAAGCAGAGATACCGCATTTACGGCATTCGGCAGACGCCCTCATCCAGACCGACTTACATTTATCTCAATCAAATGACAGAGCAGATATGAGGTTAAGGGCCTTGCTCAGGGGCCCCAGTTTTAAACTCATATTTGAACTCAAGACCTTCAGAGCCAAAGTCCAATGCCTAAACCAAGTTGCCACGTCCCACTAAAGCAGTCTAGATCAGTCATTAAATTGTTCACATCTGGAATAGTTACATTTGCTAGGTTTTTCTTCTCACCTGGTTAAACGCGAGCAAGCGAACGAGTTTGACTCTGTAAGACAGCGGGATGGAGGCCAGACGCCCCACCGTGATGGCTGCCCAGAATACGCTGGTCAGGTAGCCGGCCATCTTGTGGGTCAGACTCATGGGAGGAGCCACAGCATAGGTGTAAACGAAACCTGTGTATGACCCCTGAGGTGCAAAGGATAGAAGATCCCTCATGTCACACTTCCATCAATCATTCGCAACAAATTCCATACCACTATGCAATCGGAAAATATGGGGTATTCCGTACCACTATGCCATCTGAGAAAAAAAGCACCATCCCTCCGAAGACATGGAGGCCAAAGAAAGATGGCGGACGTCCTTTCAGCTTGCTGAGGCAGTTGCAGTTGAGCATGTCCATGTGGCCTGGGAAGGAAACAAAATCAGAGCTTGAGTTCTTGGAAATTACTTGAGCCCTTGCTTCCTGTCTGTTTTACTGTAGACTAGGGGTGGTTAATTTGTATTGTTAAAACAACAATCATATATAAATCGCACACCTCTACTTTAGACTATTCCTTCATAACCATTCAGAACGAAAGGAAAGAGGTGAACTTTGCCTGTAGGTTCATGCAGCTCTGTGGTGCTCAAGTCGGTCTTCTCCGAGCTACTCTGCATCCTTACTGCGCCCGAGTGCAGCTCCCTGTCCAAGAGACGAGGACCCGGCTCGGGGCAACACGGGAGCAGGTGCTCCCGGTACATCAGGACCAGAGCGGCGATAGGCACAGGAAGCTGGATGTAGAGAAATCGTGCACATTACAAGCATTCGGTATTCATTTCGGATCCTAGTGCACGCCATAGATTGTTTTTTTTCTCACGACGTTGTTCGGTTTTGAATCAACAAACTTAATAACGGAAAGGCCTCAAATGAAAACGTTCACACTGGTAAATAACTAATGGATTCTGAAAAATTAAATGGCCATGTAACACGTTGACAGAATCCTTTCACAGAATCCTTTCATTCCTCTTGCCTGCAGGTGATAAAACTCACAAACGGATGCATAGTTTCATTTAGCATGTGTGCACTTGCAAATCTTATTATTGAGAAAAAAAAAAAAACACTAAATGAAAAACACGCTGCAACACCTCGTCTTTTCTAAACTGTCTTGTATTTACTGCAGAACTACTGTTCTAGCAGAACAGATACAGGAACATTTTCATCCTCGGTATAATTGATGATTACTCAGTAGAATGTATAGGCTCTGAAGGACTTACCAATTAACATAGAATAAATAAATAAATAGAAGATCATGTATTTTAATTAAGAAATGCATTCCTATATGTTTATCCCTCTTGAGTGAGTAAGTGGTGACTGTGCTGAGGGGAAAAAAACCTTGAGAGGAGCCAGACTCACAAGGGAACCCATGCTCATCTGGGCACCATCATTTAAGTACCATCAGTTCCATCATCTGTTCAGTCATGAATGAATGCAAAACTGTGATAATTGCGATTCAGTCATATTCATGATCAAGTGTTCACCATTTACAATATTTGGTAAGAAAAAAAAAAAAAAAGCATTAAAGCTAAACCTGTACTGGTTATTTGTTTTTAAAAGTAAATAAATATATACATAAAATAAAAACCCCAACCTTTTCCAGAAATGTGTTTTTTCCCCCCAAACAGTTTTCCCAAAATTGAAGGCACACAATTGTGTAGGACGTCTTTGGATGCGGTTTCATAAAAAGTTTGCCTTCACTTGAACTAGAAGACCCCAAACCTGTTCCAGCATGTCAATGCCCCTGTGCACAAACCATAGCGCCGTGAAGATCTGCTTTCCATCAGTTTGAAAGTATGTGGTTAGATCTCCTGCTTTAGAGCAGACGAATGTGAACGCTGACTGCACCCCAGGCCTCCTCACCTCGCCTGCATCAGTACCTAACACCCTTGTGGCTGAATGAAATATTACACAAATCTCCATGAAATCTAGTGAAACATCTTCCCAGAAGAGTGGAGCTTATTATAATGACAAATGGGGACTAAATGTGGAATGGGATGTTCAAAAAAAAGCGCAATCTTATGGTCAGATGTCCACAAATATACACACACAATACTGCATATATTTTAATAGTTTGTTGGTCCTTCGTTTCCCTACAATCGTCCTATTCTACTTTAACACACATAACCTTGACTCAGCATCAATAGAATAGAGAAATCTATTTTTTGGTCCAGGTATTCGAGTATTTGAGTTTGAAACCCTTTCTATAGGCCATGGGTGTTTCATCATCTGCTTTTAAAAGGTTTTATCTTCCTACTGTTCAAGCCAGAAGCTTTTCTAGGATTAGCGCGAGTGCTTCAGATTATATATTGGTTTATTTAGACGAGGAGGGACGCCAGGCACACCTCATGATGTATACACTCTGTATTTGTAGGGGATTAAAGAAGGACAGAATTGGAAAATAGAATAAGCTTCTTTACACATGTGCAAATAAACACTGTGAAAAAGCTAGTCTGCAAAGTCTTAAAAAAAAAAAAAAAAAAAAAAAGGTAGAGGGGACGCAGGAATTCTTTGTTGACCATCATATCACCGTGTTCTTTAAATAATATACAGAAGATCCCGTTGCAGATTTTTAAATAAAGTATTCACAACCTGTAGGTGGCTGTTTATTTGGAATATTAGGCAAACGCGCAACACTGAAAAGCAAACCTTCAGTACGTCATTCGAGCAGTCGGCAGGAGTTGGGGATCAGAAGTCATTAGTGTAATTAGTCACTGATTTGCATTTCTCTTTCATCAGTCTGTTGCTGAAATGAGACAGAAAAAAAAAAATTTGGAAACACCAATTACCAATTCCATTATTAATAATTGATACTTAAATGTAATATTGAATTAATATCTACAGAAGACTTCGAGCACAGTACGGTGATGAGACGCTCAGTAAGACGTTTAAACGTTTTAAAGATGGCCGTGCATCCCTCGGTGACTCGGTTTCTATGCTGAATTTTTATTATATTTATGTAGCTTGAAATCTTTATTTTATAAGCTCAAAAGTCACTGCACTGCAACACTGATAAATGACACGCAGTGCATCTGCTGTAAAGTCAACACTGCATTCTCCTTAAACATGAGTTATGTCTTCTATATACAGCAAATTCAACAGCATTTACATTTATGGCATTTGGGTGACGCCCTTATCCAGAGTGAGTTGCAATTATCGCATTCGTGCAGCTCAGCAGCGATGGGGTTGAGGGCCTTGCTCAGGGGCCCACCTTAGTGTGGCTGGGATTTAAACTCACAACTGTCAGATCCAAAGTCCAATGCCTTAACCAATAAGTGACCACCTCAAACAAGATGAATTTAGCAACTTCAACACAAAGCTACGGTGACCGAGAAGCGCAAAACATTAAATCAGAAAACAAATTAACAAACGCAAAAACAAAATAAACCCGAAAACACAACGACAATTCAGACGAACCGGAAAAGGTAGGTATAGTTAGTGAATGAAACACTTACCGATCATTGGACGAGACACCTGTCAATCAAGATATACAGGAAGTATGACATCTTATACATGTGTAAAGTTCTCCGTTTACTTTAAACTTTTTTTATTTCGATTAGTGCACTTTTAAATATATGAAATAAACAAGGAGAAAAAGGAATTAATTCAAAGCTACTTTGAGGAAGGACATTCATATGCAGTATATCATGACAAAGATTTTGTTTGTACACTTTTACACATACGTTCCAACTTTCTCCTGCTGCAGACTGTTACTTCAGACGCCTTATGGTCTGATATCCATAACTGACTTTACCCAAAAGGTTCCCCATCTAAGAACTTTCACCGTGAAGGACATTATCTTTGGACTTGTAATGAACAATAACAAAGACGACTTTCTTGTTAATAATATACTTCTGATGGGAAAATTTTATATACACAAATCGAAATACTTGAAAGTGAAACCGACATTTTATAATGTGTTTATTTCTTTCACAAAATTTAATTAAAGAGATTAAAAGAGAAATGCAATGAATCTTTTGTCCTTTATAGAAAAATATGATTTACAGAATAAACCATAGCCCTGTTTAATTTTATTATTATTATAACATTTTATTTATTTATCTATTTTATTCCCTCTTTCCCTTAAATATATGGGTATACATTTGTATTTTCATGCTCCTGTTCTGTGTATTTTAATGCAAATTGTACTTGTTATATGTTTGTATATGGCTAATTGCTTAATTAAAAAATAATAATAATTTCCTGTATATCTTAAATGACAGGTGTCTCGTCCAATGATCGGTAAGTGTTCCAGTCGCAAACTAAACCCATCTTTTCCAGTTTGTCTGAATTGTTGTGTTTTCAAATTTGTTAATGTGTTTACATCTTTACTCACGTTGACGAACGCCATGATCCAGAAGGCGTAGGACACGTTGGTGACCACTTCACCTTCGGTATCGAGAGAAATTTGGGACACGTTGTGCAGGTGCCTGCCAGATAGCGTGTTCCTCAGGTGTCTCATGGTTGATGAGGAGTTGGTGGAGTTTCCTAAAATGCAGTCGGTTTCTGACAGAAATGGGTCAGCGATGAGGGGGCTCAACAACGCCCCCAGACCAATAAAGAAGTGCAGCACCTGAAGATGGGAAAAACATTTTAAAAAAAATTAAACAATCGTCATTGTCAGGTTCTACATGGGATCATTTAGGGTTTTGCTGGAGACTCTTCAGGGTGTCAATGAAACCGTTATGCGAGTAGTGAACAAATCGCAAATCAAAATGCAACATGGTTACAGCCAGCTATGGCTCCAGAATGGTTCTTTAGATGGCTAATGGCTGAATTTAAAGATTTACATGTCTTGAGTGAAGCCTGTTTAACTTTAGGGTGGCAGAGGATCCTGAGGAATTCTGGAAGTAAATAGTGTAATATAACCTGGATGGGGCACCGTTCCATTCAAACCTCTCACCCCTAGGGGCAATGTAGAGGCGCAAATAAATCTTTCCTGTTTACAGATGGACACTCCCATTAGACAGGAACTTAAACTCAGGATCAAACTCAAGGGGCCGTGTAGGTGAAGAGGGAATGTTTCTCACTGCACCACTGTGGAAATATGGTTTAAAACAGAAAAGCATTGTTATACAGTTGATCAGGTATGAATTCTAAAGATGTTGTCGGGAGTAGGGAGGAGCTTGTTCTCCTAAATCAGTGTACCAATCCCCAACCTTTTAACTTAAAATAAGGTTCCCAAAACTACAGTCCGTGAGCCGAATACGGGCCGCCCCCACCTTTGCACAATGACATATTTTGTAATATTTTACTCATATATCTGTATTTGATGATCAGGTTGGCTTTCTAACTAAAAGTTCAACGCACTGATAGTTGATTGCTGTAACCATCGGCAAAAATCCACAACGATAGTTTTTCCGGCTTCCAGTCTACTGTCATTATGAAAGCGTCCTCTAGGGGTCGACTCACTGATTGTTGTGCTGTTTGTTTTAACACGTGAGACTGAACGCTGCACGGAGAGCGCTTCATAATATGCATTATATAATTATATTGATTAATGAATATGCATATTTCCATTATATTTCCTATATATTTCCATTACAGTACTATTTTGTTTTTTACCCAGTATCCATTTTGATTAATCGGTTATCTGCAAGTACGATCCAACCCAGCTATTGGTAAAATCCACTACGGGTCGTTATTAACGCAACCTAATTATTTGTTTGATTCACCCACCAACTTGAAAAAAATGTCATTATGATAGTAATAATGCCGTTTTAAAAAGGTGATAAAGCCTCACTCATGCTCATTTGTCTGTACGGTGCAGAAGAATACGATAAACTAATCTAGCATTAGAAGACAAAATTAATACATTTAAAATTATAAAATCTCCACAATAATACTGGTATTCACACCATGTCCTTCTATTAAAGAAAGGATAAATTATGTGGCCCTCACAGAAAAAAGTTTGGGGACCCCTGACTTTAAAACAAAATACACTATGTGAACACATGACCATCACACAATCAATATATACTGTATATATTCCCCCACCGAGGGGCCCAAACCTGTTGGTGTGAAAGAACTTGTGTTCTGCTCAGAGACCTGAACTCAAACCAGATCAACATCTAATGGAAGACCTTTCTAAAAATATAATGACTGAATGAAGAACATTCATTTGCATTCCAGATTTATTCATCAACCATTTAAGTGTGATGGTCAGGTTTCCACTATGCCCATACATGTTCAGCCATGGTAGGCATCTCCTGACCTGGAGGAAGACAGTGGAGTCCTTCTGGTAGAGCTTCACCAGCTGAAGGTTCGAGATGGTATCGATGATCCCCATGGCCAGGCCTGTAACTGCCATGGCAGTCACCAGCATTAGCAGATTGCTGCATAGTGGGATGAAGGCAAAGACGATGGAGATGATGAAGGTGGATGCAGTGAGGGACGACAAAGAGGAGCAAAGTCTGGAAAGAAGAGATTGGGATCGTTTAGTTTGGGGCAAAAACTGTTTCAGGTGGAGGAGGTGAGAAAACCAGGCTTCTATCATGGCTACCAGCTACAAGAGTAACAGTACTAATTGGTCTATAATCATTTTTTCCTCTAAGAAATGAATTGATTACTTGGTGTTTAAATTTTTGGGCCGGATTTCACACTAGCTTCATTTGCATTTGAGGCTTAAAGAACTTCTAGACGTCTGTAATAAATCATATAAATGCAGGGAACCACGGCAACACGACTTCTGATTGGCAGCAACTTTGATCTCACCTTGAAAACGTTCTATTTGCCTTCAAAATGATAACGCAATCAAACGTCCCAGCAAGAAAACACCGCTCGGAAAACTTCACCTCCCTCCTCGCTCCGGTTCTAAAGAGACCTTTTCCTCATATTACTTAATTGAGGAACAGGAATATGTTGACATCCTGAATCACCTTGAAATGTCTCTTATCCACAATCTCGCCTAAAGATGTTTGCTCTGTGGGGAAAATAAAGTGGTGGTAGAGGATATTTGGGGGTCAGATTCTGAGCACAAACAAGTGCGAGATGGTTATCGACACGCTTCCCTGGAGTTTTATTGCCAGCCGCTCTGAAAGCTGCTGGAAACTTTGCCTTTGCCTTTGCCCCGGGCCGTGCTTTAACTAACACAGAGCTTACTGTTTTATACTCGCCTTTCAC
This sequence comes from Silurus meridionalis, assembly GCF_014805685.1. NCBI lineage: Eukaryota > Metazoa > Chordata > Actinopteri > Siluriformes > Siluridae > Silurus > Silurus meridionalis. The sequence continues at coordinate 2,678,453 of NC_060902.1, forward strand.
TTCCTGCACTGATGACTGAATCAAAGTCGTTCTGCCTGCACTGTTCAATAAAAGAAAGAGTGTGTGAGTGAGAGTGCAAGCATCTGAGTGAGAACGTGGGAAAAAAGGAAAAGACTGGAAAGAAAATAGGAACAGTTTTGTGATGGCAGCGGATTTTGTTTTTGGTCTTTCCTTACAACGGCTGAATTCTCTGATCTGATTGGTCAGAAGGCTCTGACATCAGCACAGTTCTAACACATTAGCGCTTCTATAGAAACACCTTGTGCGAGATGGATGTGCCAAACACACCGATCAACACTGGCTGTGTTCATCAATCAGGTCTGTTTTTCCTTATTGACCTCAAGGAAAACAGGATAGAGGTCAATGGAAGGGCATTTATAGCTGCTAGAACATCAGCAAACTAACTTGTTTCATTGACAAACAAAATGTTTAAAGACTTTCTTATATTAATCCTTATAATAATGCAAATTGTAACCAGGTATTTTACTCCTGGCAACACGTTTGATGTTCATTGCGTCACGTGAACGCTCTCCTGCGTGTCTAAGATCTTGAAACCAAATACTGTAGAGAAAACCTCCTGTTCTCGTGTATGGTGTTTGCATGTTTTTGTTAATCCGAGTGGTGTGAAAACAAAAGACTGCCCAGATTACATTAAAGCTCAGGTTCCTGGATGAGGACAGAGTTTCGAATGTAATAAAGCGGTACAGGAACGCCGAGATATACACGTTCACCAGGAGTTCTCAGGCAATGAGACGTAAAATCAGGTTTACTTACTGCTCACAATCACGTGTGCGTGTAAACTAAGAAATTTATCTTATCGTCAGTGTGTTCGTTGCAGGTTACAGACGAAAGTACACGTAGCTCGGTTCCTGACTGGGGTTGCAAATTTCCAAAGTATTTTCAAGACTGGAAACTTTCTGTGGAAATTCAAAGGAAAATATGGGAATTTAAGGGAATAAATTTACCAGGAATTTTCTGCCCCTTTGCAACCCCCAGTCCTGAAACTATAACTGAATTCATATCACTAACTAAACACCATCACATTAAATAATGAAGCCTAAAGAGATGAGAGGAGATGGAAGATGAACATTTTTTGAATAATACATTACAAAATGGGGGTGGAGAGAGAAAGAGAGAGAGAGAGAGACAGAGAGAGAGAGAGAGACGGACAGACGCAGGTGAACAGAGATTCAGAGGGGGACAGAGAAAAAGAAAGCGAAAGAGTGATAGAAGTTAAGATGATAAACTTTTTTTTTTGTTTGTTTTTTTTGTTTTTTAAAAACATCTAAAACAAAAGAACAAAATCCAATCGTGACACCATTAATATTTAAATATTTATAGTTTTATAAATACTCCTTATTTAAATGTGTTTTAAGATGATGTAGAACGGGGCAAAAAAGTGGCAATTTACAAATTTACTTCTCCAAATAATAGAATTATAAATGATTTTTTTCCTCATAATAAATGCAGTATTTAAAAAAGTATAAAAATCTGCATTTTCCAAAATATCTATATACACCATTCAAAACAAAAGACTGGATACCCGACTATAAGATAAGAGATAAGTGATTTCTGCACATCCAATTCCACATTTTCAGTTCCTATTTGCTGTTATAGGAACCTCCACTCTTCTGGGTCGATGTTAATGTGCTTGTGGAGATTTGTGCTCATTCATCCACAAGGGTTTTGTGGCTGATGTAGATGAAAAGAGGAGACCTGGGGTGCAGTCAGCGATCACATTCATCCCAAAGGTGTTCAGTAGGGTTGAGGTCAGAGCTCTATAGCAGGAGATCTTCCACTCAAACCCATGTAAAGTGGCTTTGCACAGGGGCATAGTGATGCTGGAACTGGTTATACTTGTATACAGTTGTGTCTCCTTAACTTTGTGGCAACAGTGTGGCGAAGAACCATGTATGAGCGAGTACTGTGAAGGTCATGTTCTTGGAATTCTCCAGTGCTTTTGACGAGATCGAGCCTGGCACTTCAGGGTGAGATGCTGAGAGCGATGCAGGTTGGTCTTGGGAGTAGACTACCTGACTGGAAGACCTCAGTAGGTGCATTTACAACACTGTGAACCAGAAAAAGTGGGGCCCCAAAGGGAACAGTGCTCTCTCTCCCTTCCTCTTCACCGTCTACTCCATAGACTTCTTCATAGACCTGAGAAAAAGTTGGTGTTGGTGGAGGACAAATACCCGGGGGCTTACGTAGACAAACTAAACTGGATCAAGAACGCTGTGGTACTATACAGGATTATTTCGAGGAGGCTGAGGTCCTCCAACATCTGCAGGACAGTGCCGAGGAGGTTTTATAAGACCGTTGTATTCTGGGGAAGCAGGCAGGAAGCGGCAGACACGAACAGACTCAACAAACTGATCCACAAGGTCAGTGATGATAGGGAGGAGCTGGACTTTCTGACGATATCATCTGGAAGAAAGATGCTGTCTAAAGTACGTTCCATCTTGGATAACTCCTCTCACCCACTGCACCCTGGTCAGTCTCAAGGTGGAGGACGTTCAGTGACCAACTCATACAACCAACATGCACCACAGGAGATCATTTCTGCCTGCGGTCATCAGACTATATACTAAATAACCCCTCCCTCTGAGTGTTAAACAGCTGCTCCAGGATATATTTATACTATTTTCATGCCACATATTTTGAATACCTCTGGCAATTATGTACAGGAATCTCAGTGCAAGTTTCATTTCTCTCAATATAACCACATTTATTTATATTTCTTACTTTTCATTTTTAACTTTTACTGTAAGCGACGGCAACCAAACAATTTCCCAGCGGGATCAATAAAGTATTCCGATTCTGTTGATTCCGAAATTGTTGTACATTTATTTTTATATATAAATATTTTAAATTATTTATATTTATCTGCACTTTTCAGTTTGCACAATGTGAATATTTTTGGGAGACACAACACTGAATTTCATTATTGTGTATCTGTGATTTACAATGACAAAGTTGCAGACAGACAGACAGACAGACAGACAGACAGACAGACAGATCTAGGGGATTTCACATCTGTATAAGTAATGTTTTGGGGAGAATTTTTTTGTGCTATAAAATTTCCGTGAGCAAATGACCTTAATTGATTATAAATAAAGGCGCGTGCCACTGGTGGGAGTGGGTGGAGGAGGAGACAGAGGGACTCCATGGGGTGAACTTTATTCCAGAACCTCCACGCTGAGCTCGTGTTGAGTTTCTGTGTTGTTCCTACTCACGACTTGCTGAAGAATCCGCCCACGAAGCTTCCCAGGAACAGGCAGAACTGCTGCGCGAAGAAGGCGAGGGTGACCTGCTGCAGGGTGGAGCGCGTCTGGCAGCGGAGGTCGAGCACGGTGGGGCCGAGCAGGGCCAGGCACAGGCCGAAGCTGAAAAACGCGCTCCAGTAGGTGAGCGTGGGCTGCCAGTGGCCGCGGAACAGCGCGCAGCTCCGGGATCTCATCACGTTCTGCACCGCCTTCCAGCTCCTCTCCCGCTCCATCGCGCTGTGCGTGTGCGGCGCTGCGTGTGGCGGGTGAGTGGCGTGTGCGCGCGCGCGCTCTCTCTCTCTCTCCCGCTGGTGAGCCTGACACGCACGTGAGCATGCAGGAGTTTGGAAAGTGTTCAAACGTCGACATGATCCTCCCACTGCATCCTCCCACGCTGCCTTTATTTTACACCAAACTTTACCACGGGTTGCCTAATTATCGCTGTTTTACTAAAGCACTAAGCGGAAACTTTTCCTCACTGATGTCACATATAGGCGGTTGCAAATTGCTCCAATCTGGCAACCCTGGACTTAACTAACAGGTGAACTGAGTCAGGTGTGAACGGATGAAAGAGGAGAAGAAGAAGAAAGGAGGAAGAGGTGGAGGAGATGTTAAAGAAGAAAAAGGAAGAATAAGAAAATATATATATTTAAAATATATGCAATAATATTAATAAATATTTTACACCCTTAAATTTTAATATACAAGTCAAAAAAAGGTTTTTCAATTAAAAAAAAAATCTTAAACCTACATACATTCATATCTCTCTCTCTCTCTCTCTCTCTCTCTCTCTCTCTCTCTCTGTATATATCATGTTATTTTATATAGCATGAGTTCATATTGTGAAGGACAGAGAAACTCCTGCATGGTAGCCAGATGGATTTTAAACTGTTCCTCTACAAAACACCTCACAGTGGCTCAATAATGATCAAAACTGGTGACTGTGCAGGCCATGAGGGATGTTCAGCTCCACTTTCATGTTCATCAAACCATTCTGTCACCAGTCTCACTGTGTGTACTGGAGCATTATCATCCTGATACATGACACCACTTCAGGGTACAATTTTGAAACCACTGGGTGTACAAAGTCCAGAATTATTCAGAAGTATTTGGGAGTGACGTGTTTAGGAAATAATGCATCTCAAATATCTGATCCATCAGTGAAAAGGAAAAGAGAGAGCACTGTCCCACTTTTCTGATGCACAGTGTTGGAAATGCACCTACTGAGGTCTTCCAGTCAGGTAGTCTACTACCCAAGACCCAAGGGGGGCATCAACCTGCAGCAATCCACGTTGTGATCTTCTTTGGGGTTTCTCCACACTCTAACTCTCTCGGATTTGGAAAATACGGTGAAGGTGGACCAACCAGAGAACACTATATGTTCCACATTGTCCACAGCCCAAGATTTCCAATGCTTCCTCCATTAAAACTGATGTTTGACATTAGCATAACCAAAGGACCATGAGTGATGAAAGGACCATAAATATTGAGCCTGTGGAGCTCCTGATGAACAATTGTGGTGGAAACAGGAGAGTCAAGGTGAGAGCTGTGGTTTAATGATTTTTGGATAGTACCAGACATCCCTTTCATACACCTTCCTCTTGTGTCTAAACAGTGTTTACCACTGATGGAAGAGGCTCTTCCTTTGCAGTAGTATCCCGACATTACCCTGGCTACCCTGTCTCTTAATACACCACAAAGACACAATGTCCTGGTCACTGATGCATTTCTCTTTGTATGGACTCCATTATGTTGTGTAAATTGCAATATTTTATGTTCAGCTGTTCTATTTCTCTGCTCATTCAACCTTCATAGTCAGAGATGCTAAATGCTTGTTGGCTGCTTTTTTATTTACTCTCTGTCCCTACTCATTTCAAACCATCTCAACTGGATTTAGATCAAGTGATTGTAAAAGCTTGGTCATCTGATGCTTCACTCCATTACTCAGTGCCTTCGATTTTGACTAAATCACCAACAGTGTCAAGAGCAAAGCAAAACCACACCACACACATCCACCATGCTTCACAGTAGGAACCAGGAATCTTCTATTCACTCCCAATACGTCTGACAAAGACACAGTAGTTAGAATCTCAAATGCGGACTCATCAGACCAAAGGACAGTTTTTCACTGATCTAATGTCCATTCCTTGTGTTTCTTGGCCTAAAACAGGCCCCCCTGGAGGTCTGACTTGAGGAGACCCAGTCTCCAATGAACAGTTGCTGTTAAAATATGTCCACCACATGAACTCCAAGAAGCATTATTGTAAATCAGAAGTTTCTGATGCTTGTCATTCTCATAAACGTTTCCTCTGCAGCAGAGGTAGCTCTTAATCTTCCTTTCCTGGGATGGTCCTCATTAGAGCTTGTTTTATCATAGTGTTATTTGTTTTGGGGATACATTTGGAGTATATGAGATTCTTTGGACCAGCTGACCTTCATTCCCTAAAATTTTGATGGACTGTCTTTTGTCTTTATTTATTTGAGTGCTTCTTGCCATAATACGGGTTTGTACAGTAGCACCTCATGAATCTGATGAGAGAATACCATGAGTTTGCCGAGCTGTCATCAAAACTAAATGTATCTAAATGGGCAATCTAAAATATAAAACATATTCTGGGTTGTTTAATACTTATTTGTTTACTACTTAATTCCATATGTGTTCTTTCAAAGTTTGGATGTCGTCAGTATTAATGTACAATGTTAGAAATAATAATAATTATAATAAAGGAAAACCACTGGAGGAGAAGGTGTAGTGTACAGTATATTGGCCCGTATTTCAGCTCTGTGTGTATACACATTCACATGGTGGTGAATTTCCAGAGAAAAATCTGTGAATACATTTCAATTATACTAAAAGGGATGATTTTTCTATGGGCTTTACTTTTTATCCAGAGTAGGGTGTGAATTATTGTGTGTCAGGTTTTTTATTCACAAATGATCTCGATCGTTCTATGGATAGGGCGCCAATAATTTAGCCATTGTTTCAGTGGTAGAAAAAAAGCTTGACTCGGTTGCTGAGCTTTATCATTTATTTCGTTTTTAAATTTATTGAATCACTTTTGGCTTCTTCAGCAATCACATTACATTCAGCTTCGAGATACTGAAATCGAATAAACGTCACACAAAATATTTAATATCACATTTCATACAAAAATCTAAATCTTTCCCATTTTATTTTTCAATTTATAAATAGACGTAATCTAAATAGTATGTAATACAGTCAATTTCCTGACAAAATATTTACTGAGAAGAAGGAAAACACTTGTTAAAAGACATCTATTAATTCTGTCCAATATATTAATTCAAATAGTATTTATTTTTACCACAAAAACATACACATGGGAGAGGAGGGTTTTAAAGTACACAAACTGCAATCTCTCTCTCTCTCTCTCTCTCTCTCCAGTACATCACAAACCCTCATTGACTTCCCCTCAGGAAGAACCCACCATCGCACACAAGCAACAAAGAAGCAGAGTGTGGTTTATTTTCAGTAAAGTATCAAGAAGGCATGGGCAATCAGGGGGTGGTTGCAGGCTGCCTAAGGGGCAGGAGCAAAAAAATGAATGGAAACAACCCCCGTTTAGGAAGTTAATATGGCACTCAATCTCATTTAGTCACATGCTGATCAGACTACAGGGCACTTTATCTCATTTCCTTATGGGTATCAGGGAGTCTACAGGGCACTTAATCTCATTTTGTTAGATCCAAGAAAGCCTATGGGACACTTTCTCTGATTTTGGCACATATAAGGGAGCGAAATGGGCACTTTAACTCATTTTGGAACATGTAAAGAGAGTCTGTGGTGCACACCATCTTAGTTTGTTGTATGTTATAAAACCTATACAGCATTTAATCTTTTTTTGTCATGTAAAGAAGATCCTTTAGGGCACTTTATTATCTTGTAGGAGAATCTATAGGGCACACCATCCCATTTTATCACATGTAGAGGAGGGGAACGTCATCTCATTTTCTTACATGCAAGAGACCCAATAGGGCACTTTATCTTGTTTTATGGCATGTAGAGGAGCCTTTTGGGCATGCAATCTTATTTTTATGCATGTAGCAGAGTTCATAGGGCCCACTGTCTCTTTTTGGCAGACAGACAGGAGCCTATAGAGCATTACATCTCATTTTCTTACATCTAAGAGAGCCTATGGGCCACTTCATCTCAATTTTTGTGTATAAGAAAACCTTTTGGGCACACCATCTCAATTTGTTGTGTGTAGATGAGCCTATAGGGCACATCAACTAATTTTCTTGGATGCTGAAAAATTGACATTCCACTTTGTCACATGTACAGGAGCTCGTGAAAAGGCCATTGGTAGCTCTTAAGAAAATGGACTACTGATCTGAGAGTAATGAGCTCAAATCACAGTATTGCCAAGTAGCCTCTGCTGAACTCCTAAACAAGGCCCTAAACCTCCTCAACCTGCACAGTTGTGCAAATAAGATAAATGTAAGCTGCTCCGTGAATTAGAATTTGAACTTTTAGGACATACAATTTTGTCACATACAGCAGAGCCTATAGGGCACTGCATCACATTTTTCCCACTGAGAGTGCCCCATAGATGGCATTCCATTGTATTTACTGGCACATAATGGCAGACTAGATGGCATTTATCACACTATTTACCAAACGGTACTTTTTATATGCCATAATGACACCCTAGTGGGCACTCCGACTGTCTATTTTTCACCACAGCTATCACCAGAAATGATGTGTAATATAGATTTAGCAGTTGGCTATGTATAAATCACAATTTCAAATCCAATAAAAAAAAATCTTATAGCTTGTTTCTATTGAAAATGTTAAATGTTAAAGCTCATCCAACAAATATTACTTCAGGTGTTGGAACAGATCGGGGAGAAATCATGAGGGGAAGTGATGACGGTCAGTACTGGAACCCAGCCCTGCTCTTCCTCACTCTTCCTTTCTTCCTGTATTTTAGATGCTTTTTTGTGTACTTGAGTTTTAAAAACCACGTCACTATGATTCTCTGCACTTAATGGCTTTGACTAGAAATATATAGTGCTTTATTTTTTAAAAAGGAAATATTGAGTAACAAAGAAAAGAGGAGGCAAAGACAAAATTTAGGACACTTGGATGCCATGTGCAAACACGTTTGAGCAACTCATCATACCAAGCAATAAATCATGTGCAATTATTGATGAAGAGCATCTCTAGAACATCTCTAGAACCTATAACAGTATTAAAAGAACATATTAAATGAAACGCTGAACAAATTCTACCCATCATCATAGTTGATTTGTACAAGGCACCTTTAGATGCTTCGAAGAACATTTTCATCTCTGAGGTAAAACGCACAAGGAAAGTGACAGTGTTTATTTAATACTACACACTACACCACAACCCTGTGTCTCAACGTGTGGCTTCGTTAGAATTCATAAATATATTTAGGTTAAAAGTGCAGACTTTGGACACGTCGTGTGCTGTCTGACATCCCAGACTTGTGTGGAAAAGACAAACAGACAATCGTCTACTTAATATACCACATACGTACACCACGGCACTCGCTATATTCTCAAACCTCATTGGTCAGAAGGTTTATATTTACGTTATCGTTTCTATAGAAACGGCACTTTAGCTTTTTTAACATTTATAGAAGGAGTCTCCAGAGTTTGTAAGTCGGTTTTCAGAAACATGATAAGCTGAAATAGTTTTTTGTTGTTTTCCTGCCCATGTCAATCGAGAGAAATAAAAACACAAAATTTAACTATAAATGGATAAAAAGTGTGACATTGAGAAATATATATATTTTAATATATATATATAAAGTATAGGTTGTGCTGTTTGGGGCAGTGACAGTAATTTGTTATTGAAGATCTCCCTGTAATACAATGTCATGTGTCATTCCTATAGGGCACCTCGCCTTATTTCCTGGCATGTTGGAAATGAGGCAAAGTCATGAGGAAACTCATATCAGTCACATCATATCATATTGTCACCTATAGAAAAGCCTATAAGCCATTTCATCATGTTCGCCATTTCATTCTAATGTGTGTAGAAAAGTCCACATGGAATTTTTATCTCCTTTTTGCCTATAGCCTATAGGGCAGTTTATCTTATTTTTATGCATATAAGGGAGTTTATAGGGCATGCCATCTTATTTTTGACAGATGTAAACAAGACTGTAAAGCATGCCATCCTATATTCTTACATGTAACAAAGCCTAAAGGGCACAGTCAAAAGGGTATTTATCTCATTTTCCTGTATGCAAGAAAGCCTATAGAGCACTTCCTCTTTTGTTGATGCACATAAGGGAGTCTATAGGGCACACCATCTCATTCTATTGTGTAAAGGAAAGTCCAAAGGGTATTTTTATCTAATTTTCTGATGTGTAAGAAAGCCTATAGGGCAATTCATCTTATTTTTATGCATATAAAGGAGTTTATAGGGCACACTGTCCCATTTTTTAAACATCTACAAAAACCTTATAGGGCATTTTATTATTGTATATATTTTCTTACATGAAAGGAAGCCTAGAGGGCACTTCATCCTATTATCAAGCATGATGGAAGTCTGTTGGAGTCTTATTTTGGCACATGTACAAGTGCTAATGGGGCAATATCTCATTTTACTGTGTGTAGGAGAGCCCAAAGTGTATTTTCACTTTGTTTCCTTATATGTAAAGTAAACCTATAGGGCACTTTATATAAATTTTATGCATGCAGTGCAGTGTACAGGCCACATCATCTCACATGTTACATGTATGTTACAAGAGCCTAGAGAGGGAAGTACAAGTTAATTGTTTAAGAAGCTGAAAAACTCTTGCTTCTTTACCTCAGCCAGATTAGAAATGATCTACCGCTAACAGCACAACTGTTCTTAACAAATACATACTGTGACTGTGAACAGTTTTAAAGAAAACTTAAGAATAAATTTGACGAACATTTGTAACATGGATTGAATTGAAACTTGATTTGAATTGACGTTTGGCAGTGAATTGTGCACATTTGATCGCATTTTGACAACTTTTATTAATGGAATTTCCACCACTGTTTAACTTGACTAGACAGACTGTCTAATAAAAACTTAAAACTACGTCCGCTATATGTCACATTTGTTTTATAGATTTGAAGGAAAACTCCACCCTGATACTTGTTTGTGATGTGTTTAGGGAACTCCTCATCTGGTTGTTGGCTGTATTTTCATTATTCATGTGAGAACGACCTTTTAGTTCTTATTTACTCTCAGTGTCAGTAAAGTCATTAGGTGCGGACGTTGTCCCGGAATGCAATGCAGTTATGCAAACAGTTATACACTGTTGTTTAGCATGAAATTTGCATACTAAAAAGAGTGTACAAATGAGGAGGTGCTAGCGTACGAAGAATTAAAGGATTAAAGCGCCGCCGCATCGCTTCCTTTATGTTGATATGATGTTGATGGAGAACTAAATTTCGCTTCGTGTCTTTTAAAAGCATTGCGGGTCACGTAGAGAACATTAACCAACATGAATAAAGACCAGCATGCTGATAAAAGATGTGTAAATACATATCATTATAACAATATTAGCATGCGGTTGAAGGTCACATGGTCATTATCGAATGGATTCGTTTTAGGTGCGGATTTGCACAGGGTGAATATGTTCTTTTAATTCATATATACTGTACTTTTGTTATAATTTGATGTGATTTGTATAAAATTTTATAGATATTATCCAAGTCACTTCTTTCTTAATTGTAACGTGAACACAGACAGTAAAATTATTATTGTTATTATTTGGTTTTTTTTGCAGATCCAGATCTGAGTCTTGAGAAATCACAGCTACGGGAAGCTACGACTGGTGCGATTAGCTGCTCAGCTGTAACTGTGTAAAACAGCGGTGAATAGATCGCACAGTCTGCTGTGTGTGTGTGTGTGTGTGTGTGTGTGTGAGGAGGTTTGGGATACAGCTTGGCAGTTTGCTTCGATTTACAGCCATTCGCTTCATGGTGACGATGTTCCTCCTTCACTGGTGAGCCGTTAGAAGATACTCTGCCTGCGGTTCTTCCCCCGACCTGAAACGAGGAAAAGTAGTTATGCCACCATATACTACAATATATATATATAAAAACTTGGATATATTTGATAGTAGTTAATGTGTAGCTTGTAGAGCAGTACAGATTTACTGTTCTTTAAAAATAACAACATACAGCTATTAGTGTCAAAATAACTGGCAACAAAAGTAAGTACCCCCGAAGTGAACATGTCAAAACTGTGTCTAAAGTGTCAGTATTTTGTGTGAGCACCATTGTTATGTAGCACTGCCTAAGATACACTAAAATAGTTGCTGTAATGTGAGAGGGGTGTACTTACTTTTGTGAGATACCCCCCCGCTATATTTATATAATATATATATATATATATATATTGTAAGTTTACAAATTACAGTACATCATTTAGCAAAACAGAGCAATTTACAGTACTGTACTGTATAAATGTTTAAAGTATGCATGTATGTGGCAGAGGGCGCATGGACTCTTGTTTCAGGAGCTGTGAGCCAAAGGTGCTGAAATATTGTGATCCATATCGAACATCTTCAAAGCATCTTTAAACACCATATCAAATGTTTCATATTCAATAGGATATGACATCATCTACTGCTAATAGAGATATTAAACAGTGCCATTGTGCAACGATTGTGTTTAACCAATCGATAGTTTGCTTTATCCGAAGCTCCGCCCACATGTTGATGTTCAGGAAGGAAACTGGGAAAGCACTGAATCATGATGTGTTTATGGAATTATTTTCACATCCCACACTGTCCTGTGGAAATGTACACCTGGGGGACTGTCCTGATTAATTATAACCCTATGACCTGGATGGAGATCTTAGAGAGATCTTCTTCATCTGTTCTCTTGTTGTAATCTTCTGTTCGTTTAGTCACTATGGGGTTTTGGGCTTCTCCTCATCTCTGGAATTCTCTTCTATAATCTATATGAGAAAGTGGATGTCTGACCACTTTTAAATCATGTCCTAAATTTCATGTGTTTAGATTAGTTTTTTTTTAGTTCAATTTTAACCGCTGTTGTTTGTTGTTGTTGTTTGTATTGTTGTCTTGATTTTTATGATTGTACCCTGTCCTTGAGTCAAGTCAAGTCAAGTCAAGTTTATTTGTATAGCGCTTTTCACAACAGACATTGTCTCAAAGCAGCTTTACACAAATCAACAGTGATGGTGAATGGTGTGCATTTGAGTGTTTTGAAAGCCACTTTAAAATCAATTGTATTACTAATATTATTATTAATATTTGACCTGGATGAAAGATGGAGCTCCGGTGTCCGGGGTCCTTCTGAAGCTGCACCTCCTTCAGGGAGAACACTGACGAAGCTGCAGAAAGAAGAAGAGGATGAGGGTAAAGAACACGCAGAGCCCAAACGGAACATCGATGTAAATGTGGTGAAGCGACTCACTGTCTGCTAGGGAGTGAACGTTCTCCCCCAGACTGAGGAAGTAGGCGTGTCTCAGAGACGCCTCGGCCGAGATCCGTTTTTTGGTGTCGTACTGCATTCAGACAGAGAAATGCGAGGAATTGATGAGCTCAATGAGACATTCGGAGAAATTTGAATGAATGATCACAAATCGATTAAATATATTATTAATAATAACAAAAAGTAATAACAATAATAAAACAAACAAACAAACAAACACATAAATAAATAAATAAATAAATTATAAAGCAGATTTTTAGAGCACAAGCCGCACCTTCTCAGGTCAAACTGTGTTTCGAACAAAAGTATTCGGACACCTGACTTTTCCAGCCATATGCCGTCTTTTGAAACCAAAAACCTGTTCCAGCATCAGCTACATGAAGATGTGCTTTATATTGATTGGGGTGGAAGATCTCCTGCTATAGAGCTCTGACCTCAACCCTATTGAACACCTTTGGGATGAACGTGGACGCTAAAAAAGCACACTCCAGCATATAGGAACATCTATATAGATGTAGATAGATGTAGATATATAGAGGAACATCTTCCCATCCATTCTAAAGAGTGGAGGTTTTTATACCAGGATGACTGGAATGGAGACTAAATGTGGAAAGGAATGTTTGAAAAGCACATAATCTTCTGGTCAGGTTTCCACAAACTTTCCAGAAAACCACCATTGGTAGGTCATGCATTTCACACCGAGGCCTTCAGTGGTGTCCTGCCTGAATCAATCCACCTTTTAATACCATCATTATGACACCACAACTATAGAAACCATCACAATTATAGAGAAACGCAGTAGAACAGAACGCTGCATCACACACAGGAATCTCACATAGAGAATGAAAGTCATTACTAAAGCAAGAAACCCAATAAACACTATTCAACGTGTCTTCTTTCACTGGAGCCACAACGGCATCTCCACATACATCATCTCTAGCAGAAGCATCGATATTAACTTCCGTGCATTTTTGTGCATTTTATCAGTCCATTACGGTTTTCCTGGGGATTTGAAATGAAGGCAAATTGTGTTTTTGTGCAAATTCAACAGGAAAAAAAAACGCAAAAGTATAAACGGTTTATGAAAAACTCTTTTGAACTGCCGACTTTTCCTCACCATGTCGTTTTTCTTCTAAATGTCCTTGTAAGTGTATGCGACCGAATCAATTTCCTCTCGTCTTTCAGCCATTGCGGAATGAATGATACAGCTATTAAATCAGTTTGCTACATACGTGGGTTGTGTGCACTGACTAGTGGATCTCTGATTATCCAATCAACGGACGTAAAAATGCAGACGTTATTGGACGCCTGCTAGAGGGCCCCCCCCCCCCGTGTTGCCAGCTTGCAATCTGATTGGTTAAAGCTACAGCTTCAATTAGCATGTATTTGAAGTTAGAGGCACCTGCAGTGTTGATTCTGAAGACCTGAGGGCAGATTTGTTTGACACGTGATTGAAGTCTGATTGGATAGAATCTTAATAACAATACTACGAAATAACAAACACTATGAAATAAAGAGAATTGGCTATTAGGAATGATTCAATACTGCATTTCTCGGTGTACTCGACTGTTACTGGCACTCAAATAAAGTAAAAAATCGATTTTTTTTAGAGGTTTTGTGTAACAGTTCCTCTTCCACAGGTGTGTGTTAACGAGCTCCTCCACTCGAGATCTTCCTCCTCGTGCGGCTCTCCGTTGGCGTCCGGACCCGAGAGTTCGCGTGCGCACGTCTGCAGCAGCATCAATCGCTCCGCTATGCAAATGAACGCGACGGAAAATGAAGCGGCAGTCACACAGCTGTCATGTTTCACGAGGTATAAAATTGGCTCGCGTTAGAGCAGGCGTCTGCTGCGCGCGCGCTCGGCGGGTCTGATGAGAAACAGGTGCGAGGTTCGGACTCATTAAGGGCGCCGTCTCCGGTAACAGATCGCGCGCTCGGCGGCACGCGAGCACTCCTTTATCACCGTGACAGGTCACCTTTCTCTATCACCGCATGGGGTGGAACGAGGAGAGGAGAGGAGAGGAGAGGAGAGAAAAAAAGGAGACGAGAGGAGAGGAAAAAGACAGAAAAGAGGAAAGAGAAAAAAGGAGGAGAGGAGAGAAAAAGAGGGAGAGAAGAGGAGAGAAAAAAGATGGAGGAGGGGTAGGAGAGGAGAGAAGTTGAGAGAAAATGGTAGGAGAGTAGAGGAGAGGGAGGAAAGAAGTGGAGAGGAGAGAAGATGAAAGAATAGGCGAGGAGAGAAGAGGAAAGAAGAGGCAAGGAGAGAAGAGGAAAGGAGAGAAGAGGAAAGAAGAGGAGGAGAGAAGAGGAAAGGAGAGGAGAGGAGGAGAGGAGAGAAGAGGAAAGAAGAAGAGAGGAGAGAGAGAAGAGGGGATGAGAGAAGAGAGAGGAGAGGAGAGAAGAGGAGAGCAGAGAATAGGAGAGGAGAGGAGAGAAGATGAGAGGAAAGAAGAGGAGAAAAGAGGAGGAAGAGAAGAGGAAAGAAGAGGAGAGGAGAGAAGAGGAGAGGAGAGGAGAGGAGAGGAAATCTATCTATTTAATTATTACCCAGATTTATTGATCATTCCTCATGACTGTTAAACAGAATGCTCTCGGGGGATCAGTGGCGTTGATCTGATCTGCTTATTAATTTGGTGTCTGGCAGATTGGACCATTAACATGAGAGATGATGTGATGATGTGAAGATAAAACTGATTTAAAAAAAAACAAAAAACACTTTAAATATAGAATCCTGTTTAACATCTCAGGAGAAGCAAAGCGTTGGGAAGAAAGCAGCTTTTTATTTCTGTTTGAACACGTGACTTCGCCTTGACGTGGACGTCTCAAACCAGAAAACATGACGTGCCAAATAACGTGTCCTGCCTTCGTTACTGCAGCTCACGTGGCTCATTAAGAACAGCAGCAGCTCCGTAACCCGAGGAAGTGGCTGAGGAACCTGCAGCGTCCTAATCTACAAGCAATCCTTTATTAATTAATTAATTAATATATTTATTTATTTATCGAGTGTTGCTGCAGATTAGAACTTCCTGCACGCTGAAGGTCTTTAAAAACTTGCTGGCTTTGATCATTCTCTGAGATAAACAGCTCACGCTCTCTAAATCCGTCTGAATCACGCAACGTGCCGTTCGAGCGCTCGTTTTCCACGTTCCGCTCTTTTACGCTGAAATTCACACGCCCCGAACTCAAACTACGCCTCGGTGATGGTGTGACGTCTCTCTTTTAATTGGGCCGCGGTCGGCTGCTAGCCTTCAGGCTGCTGAAGAAAGCGTGTAATTGATGTAATGTGATGGAGGAGCGGTGGGAACGAGGCGATATTCTCTTCCCAGGTAACATTCACTCAAAAATAATCAGTGTGTAACCGCCGGGCCGCAGCTTCACGTCGTTCGCAAGTATCGCAGACGTTTTTCACCTTCCGAGACAACGGCGTTTATTCCTAATGTGGATAATCATCGAAGCGAAAGAGAAGAGAAAAGGGCAAGTCTGTGTACCTTCATTCGAGAAGGAGAAAGGAGGTGGAAATAAAGAGAGAAAGAGAAGCTGAAAAAGAGAAAGGCGAGGAGGTAAAAGAGAAAGAGGGAGGGAGAAGGTGAAAGAGGGAAGAGGAGGTAAAAGAGAAAGAGAGGATGTGAAAATGAAGAAGGCTGGAGGAGGTGAAAAGAGAAGGTGGAGGTAAAAGAAAAAGAGGGAGGGAAGAAGTTAAAGAGGAGAGGAGGATGTGACAATAAAGAGGAAGGAGGTGAAAAAAGAGGAGGAGGTAAAATTAGAATAGAGGAAGGAGGTAAAAGAAGAGAGGAAGGAGGTAAAAATGAAATACAGGTAGAAGGTGAAAGAGAAAAAGAAGAGAGGAGGAGGTGAAAGAGGAGGAGGTAAAATAAAAAGGAGGGATGTAGTAAAAGACAGAGAGGGAGGAGGTACAAATAAAGAGAGTAGGTGAAGGAGAAGAGAGGGAGGTGAAAATAAAAGGAAGGAGATGAAAAGGAGAGGAAAAGACAGAAAAGAGGAAAGAGAAAAAGAAGAGAGGAAGGAGGTGAAAAAAGAGAGGAGGAGGTGAAAGAGAAAAAGGAGACGAGAGGAGAGGAAAGAAGAAGAGAGGAGAGAAGAGGAAAGGAGAGAAGAGGAGAGAGAGAGAGAAAGAGAGAGAGAGAGATCAAAAAACCCCCCCAGCAACGTGTCCGAATACTTTTGAACAACACTTTTCCGAATAATGCGTACAGTGTTTTCCGCCCAATTCCTTGTGTAACTTGTTACTATGGAAACAACAGTATTATAAAGAAGAAAATTCGAACCAATTACTGTGATTGGATTCATCGTTTTACGTTCAGGGTGCACAAACTTTCGCACCCAATTATATAAATGTCTGTACAGGAAAATAAATCAAATCCGTAGACGTGATCGTTCGTCTCAGAGACCACACAGATGAGGGATCTACTCCGGAGCGTCACCTGCTACCTAATTGCTCGTACCATATGTAACGGCGTATTAACATCAGTCAGCATTTGTGTGCGTGTGTGTGTGTGTGTGTGTGTGTGTGTGTGTGTGTGTGTGTGGGGGGGGGCTGATTTCTCTAAAGTCTTTGTTAACTGTAGCTATCTGCATGATCTCTCAGGAGGGTTTTGAAGATGGATGTCTATCGCTATGACTCCTAATTAGCCCAAGCGTTCATCTGAGAAAAGATCACCTACGCCGCCACTTCGTTATGGATTCAAAGGAATTTTCAGTGGAGAACAGCTGGACCAATCTGGGGTCATTTTACAAAGGAAAAAAATTATGTAAAATTCCTCAACACAACATTATTGTCTAAATAGCAGGCAACAAAAGTAAGTGCACCCTAA
This sequence comes from Silurus meridionalis, assembly GCF_014805685.1. NCBI lineage: Eukaryota > Metazoa > Chordata > Actinopteri > Siluriformes > Siluridae > Silurus > Silurus meridionalis. The sequence goes on from NC_060902.1 coordinate 2,695,980, forward strand.
GTGTAAGTCATGTTTTTGCCTGCTTTCAGAACCATTCAAAAGTGTTTATCTTGTATTAGAGCAGTTCAAATGTGGTGCTTGGAGTCCAATTCTCTCATACTGACCACTGGATGTTCCACACGGACCTCATGGTAATGAGTCTCTGAGGATTCGAGAATCAGAATCGTTGCTCTCCACTAAGATTCCTCAGCTATAAGAAGATCAGTAACACCCTGAAACTGAGTTACAGTACCTTGGCCAAGGTCATACAGAGGTTTTCCAAGACTCGCATGAGTCCATCAAAGAACTCTTCTGGCGTACAAGAAAGCACACAAACAGTTTGCTGACCTGTCCAAGAGCATGAATGACTGGAACCAGGTCCTGTGGTCTGATGAGACTAAGATAAATTTGTTTGGCTCAGATGGTGTTCAGCTTGTGTGGCGACACCCTGGTGAGGAGAACCAAGAAAATTGTGTCTTGCCTACAGTCAAGCATGGTGGTGGTAGCATCATGGTCTGGGGCTGCATGGTACTGGGGAGCCACGGTTTATTGAGGGAAACATGAATTCCAACATGTACTGTGACTTTCTGAAGCAGAACATGATGTCCTTCCTACAGTGCCCCTGTGCACAAAGTGAGCTCCTTGAAGATCTGGTTTCCATGCTTCAGAAGGAAGATCTTGAGTGACCTGCTATAGAGCTCTGATCTCATCCCTACTGAACACCTTTGGGATGAATGTGAATGCTGACTGCACCCCAGTTCTCTTCACCTACATCAGTACCTGCCTGTCGTAACACCCTTGTGGCTGATGAACCCAAATATCCAAAAGCACACTCCAAAATCTAGTGGAACATCTTCCCAGAAGAGTGGAGGGAATTATAAGAGCAAATTGGGACTAATTGTGGAATGCAATGCTCAAAAATCACATACCGTATTGATGACCAGGTGACCCAATACTTTTGGTAATATAGTGCATATACAGTGTGGCGCAGGGAAACAAGAAGTTTTGAAGATCGCAGTTGGCGACCCCGGGGCATCAGCAATTGTTTGGAACCAGTGTGAGCTTGTTTTGAACCCCTTGGATTCAGTAATAATGGAGCAGTGGAATGGCGCACAATGAGCTGCACAGATTTTGGTGTCATTACCGGTTCGGACGTCCTGATCGTGTTCATGCGATTACAACCCGGGGGGTGTCATTTCAAAGAAACGGCTCGACCCAGCGATGATGCTTGTCGTGGAACGAAGCGGCGTTGTAATCCCATGTTGTATTCGGGACACGATCATGACGTCCTAACTGGTAATGACGCCGACATTCCCATTGCAGATGTAATATTCACTGCCCTCTTAAAGATCATTGGTTCTGGAGACTGATACTGTTTTCTATTGTTCAAGGTACACTGACTTTCCCTCCGTGCCAGAAACCATGAGGAATTAAAATGAAATCACAAATGACAACGAAAAACAACACAAAAACAACATAAAACACAACACAAAACACAAACAAAACAAACACAAAACAAACATTAAAAACCCACAAAGTAAAAGACAACCAAACAACACAACAAGCAAAATAAAACAACTTAACACAAAGCAAATTTAAACATCACAACAGAAAACAAGCTAACACAAAACAACAAAATCAACAACACACAAATCTACCCAGATCTTAGAGGTGTGTGTACTACTGATTATAGATTTACAGTGAAGTTACAGTGGAGTTACAGTGGAGTTAAAGCGAAGTTACAGTAGAGTTACAGTGGGGGTACAGTGGAGTTACAGTGGAGGTACAGTGGCGTTAAAGTGGAGTTAAAGTGGAGTTACAGTGGAGGTACAGTGCAGTTAAAGTGGAGGTACAGTGGAGGTACAGTGCAGTTAAAGTGGGGTACGGTGGAGTTACAGTGGTAAAGCTGGTGTAATGTGTACATGTGCCTCAGTCTCAGTATTTGCCTCATAGAGAGAAAAGACGCTTCATCAGAAAAAATTTACTCTGTATTCAACACATGCAGATTTAACTTACCAGCAGCAGTGCTGAGAGAAGATCAATGCCCTCAGTGTCCAACCTGCACACACGCACGCACACACACACACACACACACACACACACACACACACACACACACACACACACATACACACACAGATACAGTAAGGAAATATTTCTCAAGCTTTCACAAAGAAACTCATCATCAACTCCATCATCTGATTATTTTATAAACAAGAAGAGAAATTCCATCTCATAATCAATCTCACAATTCATCTCACATCTCACAATACTACTTCAGTACCTCTAACAATATGTCTCACAATCCATTTCAAAATCTATCTCACAATCCCGCCTCACAAAACATCTCACAACTCACAATACCTCTTATGATACATCTCACAATCCATTTCAAAATCTCTCACAAAACATCTCACGATTCACAATACCTCTCACAATCCATCTCACATTCTATCTCACAACTCACAATCTGTCTCACAATCCATTTCACAAATATGTCTTACAATATCCTTTACAATACATCTCTCAATATCTCTCACAATCCGTCTCACAATACATCTCACAATATCTCTCACAATCCTCTCTCACAATCCATCTCACAATATCTCTCACAATCTGTCTCACAATATCTCTCACAATCCGTCTCACAATATCTCTTACAATCTTTCTCACAATCCGTCTCTCAATATCTCTCACAATCTGTCTCACAATATCTCTCACAATCTGTCTCACAATATCTCTCACAATCTGTCTCACAATACATCTCTCAATATCTTTCACAATCCATCTCACAATATCTCTCACAATCTGTCTCACAATCTGTCTCACAATACATCTCTCAATATCTCTTACAATCCGTCTCACAATATCTCTCCCAATCCATCTCACAATCTGTCTCACAATACATCTCACAATATCTCTCACAATCCGTCTCACAATATCTCTCACAATCCATCTCACAATATCTCTTTCAATCTTTCTCACAATCCGTCTCTTAAAACCTCTCACAATCTGTCTCACAATCTGTCTCACAATACATCTCTCAATATCTCTCACAATCTGTCTCACAATACATCTCTCAATATCTCTCACAATCTGTCTCACAAGCCATCTCACAATATCTATTACAATCCATCCCATAATATCCCTTAAATCTGTCTCATCAAATCTCTTATAATCCCTCTAATATTACACATTACAGTGCATCCACAAAGTTTTTACAGCGCTTCACTTTTTCCTCATTCCATATATATACACATGGTGTTAAATCAATGCTGTAAATTCTATTTATATTTCTATTGCAATTTTTCATTGCAGTTCCATTTATTAGATTGTCAATTAATTTTTTCCCCCCAAGCTTTTATTTTCTTGACATTTTTAAATTCTATTTTAGCTTTTGAAAGTGTCTCTGTCCAATAATTCTGGAGTTGAGCGTACAGTAGGTGAGTGATATAGAGACGGGAGGATTGTGTGTGTTGTGTCTCGTTGAGTAAATTGTGTCACGTGTTACCTGGGAACGTGGTTTATTAGAGGCTGGGCTTTGTACAGAGGAAATAGATACGACTTGAACTCCTCGTTCGCTGTAATCCCGGGCCAGCTCTCTTCACTCGGGGTTCCTTGTTATATAAAAAAAAATCAGTCAGACGAACAATCCGGATATGAATAATAATCAAAACACAACTCCTGCTAAGCTTCCTGAACAAATAAGGTCCTGTGAGGGAGCTGGTGCTCTTCAGGGCTTTGTAGAGTTTTTTTGTACACTAAGCATATGACACGTATTGATGTTGCATTTTGTAGCTAAAAAGCTACACGTACCCATGAGGCGGAAAATCAGGTGCAGTTCCTCTTTGATGGTGGAGCCTGGGAACATGGGTCGTCCCGTCGCCAGTTCGTACAGAATGCACCCTACTCCCCTGAATGCCAGACACAAACACACATGGACGCAGACGCTCGGCTTAATTACAGTAAAGATTTTGCGAGAAAAAGGCGAGCATTTGTTAAGCGAAATAAACAAATAAATCTTTGACATTTAAGCACAGCGGGCGTGAATCGCATGAACGAATGGATTCGAACAGATTTTCCGGCTGGGGTTTTCTGTTTTTTTTTTTCGGTTAGGGCGAATTTGAGGACGGCTCCCGCGGTCCCTGTTTTGATTTCTTGTCATTTGGATGGCGGCCGTGGGATGTCTGTGAGCCGGAGATATCGGGAGGAGACATGCGGCTGCCGTCACGCACGGATTGATTAGGCTACTGGGCTAATCCCCTGGATTACTGCCACACAGGGGTTTTTTATTGAACAGTACAGGCCGAGAAAAAAAAAAAAAAAACTGCATTTCTGACACGGATTCAAAAACTGGAGTGCTCTGAGGCATAAAAGTCAGTTTCCTGTTTGTGTGTGTGTGGAAAAAACACAAAACACAACAACAACAGTAAATGAAATGCAACACAAATGGATCTTTGAAATGCAATGTCTAAAAGTTGGTCAAGAGATGAACTCCCACTTGTAATCCAAAGAGCGCACTTTCTCATTCGTAGTCAGTAAATAGGAATTTCCTGTTGATGCTTATACAACTTCTCACAAGGCTACGGTAGGGGGTAAACACTTAGGAACATTTGAGGCATTCTGCAGATGCCCTCATTCAAAGCGACTTACAATTGTCTCATTTTTATACACCTAAATAGATGAGGGTTAAGGGTCCTGCTCAGAATCCCAGTGCTGACTGAAAGTGCTGGGATTGGAATTCACGATCTTCTGATCCAAAGTCCAACATCTTATCCACTGAGTGGTGGACAGTAATGAAGTAAATGTAATGCGTTACTGTAAGTAGCTTCTTCAAAGTTGGAGACACACAATTGTATAGGACGTCTTTAGATGCGGTAGCATGAAATTTCTTCTTCACTTGAACTAGGAGACCCAAAAACCTCCAGCATGACAATGCACCTGTGAACAAAGCTAGCTCCATGAAGATCTGATGTACATGGTTCGGAGTGGAAGATCTCCTGCTATAGAACTTTCACCTCAACCCTATTAACACCTATTAAACACCTCTTGGGTGAATTGGAACTTGAAAAAACTGCACAAAATCTAGTAGAACATCTTCTCAGAAGAGTGGAGGTTATGATAGCAGCAAATCTACTTATAGACTTCTTATAAAATCTGATTTATGTAGCTGAAAAGTTTTGTCGCTGTTACTTGGTGGAATTGCAGATGAAGAAATTTGTGCTCTCTCATGCTAGCACATAGGAGTTAGCGTGTGGATTTGCAAGTACTTACCACATGTCTATGGGAGTTGAGTACTCTGTGGAACCCAGCAGGACATCTGGAGGCCGGTACCACAGAGTCACCACCTCGTTGGAGTAGGTTTTTGTCGGCACGGATTTTGCTCTCGCCAGACCTATCGAGCCGATGAGAAATAGAGAGAGAACGAGGGAGAGAAAGAGAGATAGAAGAGATCGAAACAATAAACATTATTCATCCGAGAAAGAAACGTTGCCTGGTAACCCGATAATTGGTGCAGCGCCATGTTGAGATTTATATCATTTGAAGTTACTAAGTCGTGCTGTTGCTGAGGGGAATAGAAGAAGGGATCTGTGTTATGGAGTCTGAGACGAGATAAAAGAAAAGCTCGCTGGTGTAACGTTCTGAAAGAGTCTCACCAAAGTCAGCCAGCTTCAGCTCTCCCTTCTCGTTGATGAGCAGATTCTGCGGCTTGAGGTCTCTGTGTAGAATCTTTCTCTTGTGACAATAAGATAAACCGCGCAGAAGCTGGAACATAAATATCTAGAAGGAGAGAATCCCCTGGATCGTTATTTATTCATACGGAATTGAAAATTGGATTGCCTTTTTTTTTTTTTTTGTTTCGACTCGGAAAGCGACAGAGATCAATGAGGCACCTTCACGTTGTGCATGCTCATGAGGTTTCCACAGTTGTCTAGGTACTGCTTCAAATCGCTGTCCTGTGAAAAAACAGAAAACACACACATTCACAAGTTGTTGTGAAGCTGGGATTTGATCCCATGACCTTCTGCTCAGACTTCCAACATCTTATTCACTGACCTACAACTTCTAATAGCTAATATAATAAGATTTTCTGAGTGGAGTCTCCAGTTATATTTTTGGTAAACCCCTGTGGTAAAAAGCAACAAAACACCTCAGCGCATGCAGTTAAAGAACAGTAATTGAATTCAGCGTGGTCACCCTACTCAACCTCCAGGTCGCAAATCACACCACTCCATCTTTCATTCATTTTCTTGATTTTTGCAGCATGATTGTTTCTTTTGTAACACATTGGCATCATTCCTGGTTACATACATTGGTCATCTAACTAGAAAGTCTTATGATATACTGTAATTGGCTCTGGGCCACAGCTGGACCATACTAATGGAGGTCAGTAGTGGCAGATCGGATGACTCCCCCTCCCCATCCTCTATACCCCATCACCACCCCGAATCAGATCGCCGCTATGTAGCACAATGCAAAGGAACATCCAAAAGTAACATTCCAACCATTTCAGAGGAACATGCAGACATTCTGTACTACCAGTAATCCATTCAGCAGAAGTCTTACCAGATATTCGAAGACCAGCGTGAGGCAGCGGTCGGTGTGAATGATGTCATGCAGAGTCACGATGTTGGCATGTTTCAGGTTTTTCAGCAGCGAAACTACAACAACGCAAAAACAAGACCTGTGTAAATTCCCCAACGTAAAAATATTTACAATTCAAAAAGTCGTATAAATACGGGTTCATCAAAGGTTCCTGAGAGGTTTACGGGTCTGGATTTATACACTGGTACTTTAACATAAATGTAAATGATTATATGTTAGAATTTTGCTATAATTCTAATACGATTAGGCTTCAACAGGTCTAGATTTTGACAGCGGTAATTTTACAGAAACATAAATGATTGTATGTTGTAATTTTGCAACAATTATATTTGGATATGAAATTGCTACAATTTTGACACAAATGTAATTAATTTTTGTCGTCATTTTGCCACTCAATTTATACACATTTTTTAGTGTTTTTTTCCACAGTTTTGTCCCGACTGTGAAACTAAAGTTGAGGATCCAGCTTCTTCACTGAATCATAAGACGAGTGTAGAAATCTAAATGATGTATGATAGATAAATGTAAAAATAAAAAATAGCCATCATGTCATGTGAGCTAGGTTGGACACCTCTCTTTGACATTGCATACCATCAGAGTAACCATGGTAACCACATTAGCGACTCGAAATGCTGGTTACGGTATTAATGAGTTGCCAGATTGCTTCACAGGTTTCGAAAGGAAAACACCATAGCAGTAGAAACACTCTTTTCCACGTTTTTTTTATCTTTTCCATTAGAATTTGAGGCGTAAAGGTGAGCAAACTGAGCGCTGCTGCATGTCAACAGCTTTACTTTCACACTAAGGTGACTGGTGGCATTTTGGCATTTAGCTTTCGATTGTCATTGCGACGCAACAAACACGTTCGCGACGTGATTTTCCCTGCCATGTCAAGAGACCAAGTTTGAACGGTAGACAGAGATACAGAGAAACAGCTTGAGTGCTGCTCAGATAACATGACTCCTCTCGCTGTACAGATTTAAGCTGCTCGATGGGTGTTTTTTTTTTCCTGACCACATAATAATTCTGCAGTTAATGGAAATTTGACAGTCCAACACAGGCTGCATTTAAATCTTTTTAAAAACCTTGTTAACTTTCCAAAGTCGTTTAGCATTCAGACTAATCTAGCGCTCATGAAACCAAAGCTCTATTACCATCAGCACTTCATTTGTGCTGGATTCTGCCGGAGCCGGATCAAGTACCTTGGAGTTATTTACATTCAATTCTGACGTTCACGTCTACAGCTCTTTATTAATGAAAAGATCATTCTCCATGTCTTCTCCTTTCCAAAAATACACCCGACTCATTTCATAGACGCCCGTTCAAAAACCGGAAATTACAGCATGCTCAAGTTTTAGAAATCTGCAATGGGGGAAAAAGAACGTTTGGAATTCAGAGTTTGGAGCTGATGGTGTTAGGTTGTGTTTTAATTTCTTTCCACCTGCTGGATCTTTCTCAGTTCTGGTACCTCATGGTTTGATAATTGAGAACTGATTACAGTCCTTTCTTCTCTTAACCAAACCTTGTTATGACTTTAAAGGACATTGAGGCCTTTCAGATATCATTTGTTAGATGGACCCATGAATCCTTGCAGATGTTAGGTGCCTAGATATACTTTTGATTGCTTAAATTTGTGACTCTTACCTCTAAACCTAACTCTAACCCCAAGTGCAACCCTAATCCTACCCCTACCCCTACTGCTAACGCTAATGCTAACCCTACCCCTACCACTAATGCCAATGCTAACCCTACCCCTACCTCTGATGCCAATGCTTACCCTACCCCTAACGCTAATGCTAACCCTACCCCTACCGCTAACGCCAATGCTAACCCTACCCCTACTGCTAATGCCAATGCTAACCCTACCCCTAAACCTAACTCCCTAATTGTAACCCCAACCCCAGCCCTAAACTCACCCTTACCCCGTACCAATAATCCTACCCCTAAACTTTAACCCCTTACCTTAATTCTAACCCCTAACTCTTAATTCTACCCCTTAACTCTAACCCCTAATCCAATTTCTACCCCTAAATCTAAACCCTAATCTTAATTCTACCCCTAACTTTAATCTGTATGGAGATGTTTCCTTGTTCATCAGGGTCTCCGCGAGATGAATGCAAACCATTACTGCAATACTCCCCAACACTTCATCATTCTAGCGCTTCAGCCTCTCGACATAGGCTTCTTCTTTGAGACCAAACCCAGCAAGTCCACTGGGTGGCAGCCTTGCTTCACGGTGACACTCCCCCTTTACAGATTCCTGTCACGTCTGCGTCCTCTCATTTAGGAGAGAGATTTAAGCCTGGGGGAGAGGAAGCCTGCAGCTCACTAGTCTAGGATTTGCACTCTCGACCACAAATCTGGAGTTTTAACAACCGGGGAGCTTAAAAATGGCCCGTTATTGTGAAGTTGTTCTGAAGAAGGACACTACCTTCCCTGATGGCGGTGCAAGGGGCTCCTTCTTCATGCTCAAGCCGGATCTCTTTCAGGGCCACCAGGTTTTCTGTCAGCTTGCTGCGCCCCTTGAATACAGTCGCGTACGTGCCCTGGTGGAGAAGATAAAGCGATGCCAGGATTCAGAACAATTAAATAAATAACATTGTTACATATATTTTTGTTTAAATATGTACCATTTATACAGAAAAACAGACGCAAGACACATCCAGCTGCCTTGAACAGTTTCGCATTCAAGTGTTTAAGAGTGAACAGATGATAATGGACAATTGGTGTCACCCAGATCAGGATGGGTTCCCTTTTAAACCTGCTTCCTCTCAAGGTGTCTTTCTTATATCATCTCAGGGAGTTCTCTCACCCCTTCACATTGACATTTATGGCATTTGGCATAATCACCCTTATCCTGAGTGGCATACAACTGAGCTGTGGAGAGTAAAGGGCCTTGCTCAAGGGCCCAGCAGTGGTAGCTTGGTGGAGCTTGGATTTGAACTCATAACCCTCTGTTTCAAAGTCCAATTCCCTAACCCGGGGGTGTCCAATCTTTTCCACAAAAGGCCGGTGTGGGTGCAGATTTTTATTTCAATCAATCAAGGGCCACACCTGATAGAAAATGAAAATGATAAGATTTAAACAGGTGGAATTTGGTGTGGAACTGCTTGGTTGGAATGAAAACTTGCACCCTTTTGTGGAAAAGATTGGACATCCCTAATCTATATGCAGATCCTGCTTGAAGTGAGCACCATGACAGGAATGTGTGAACAAATTACTATTTGTATGTTTACAGTGACTGATGGGGAAATGAAAGATTAGGTGAATCATCAGTGTCCCAATGTGTAGTGGGAAAGTTGAGCTTCCACCTCACCACCAGTGTCCTCTGGCTAGTTCATTATGGATAAACCTATAGAGACTAATTCATGACTGTATTTAATTTTAAAAGCTATTTTAGGACAATGTTTATTATTGAAAGTGACATACAAATAACATTAAATTGAAGTGTATTGAATATCCTAATGCTAGCGATAAAAATTAATATAGAACCTAAGGTAAAATCCTTGTACTTTTGTGGGGGGAAAAAAAAGCCATGTTTATTCTTGACCATTTTTTAATCTTAACACTGCGGTGAGCTTTTCTTTGCCACAGTCACGTAAATTGACGACTTATTTACAATTACAAGAAACAAACCTATTCGTTCTTTATTACTGCATTATCCCTATAAAGCTGCTTTGAGACAATGTTCATCGTTAAAAGAGCTACACAAATAAAAATGAATTGAATTCATTCGATTGTATTCTTATAGCAATCAAACTTTACATTAAATCCATATAAACGTGTTATCTCTGAAATATTTGTTGATATAGCAATGTGTTTTTACACTTTCGAAAGGAGTCTCCAGTGTCAGTCGGTAAGTTTATCTAAACGGAAGCCTTCAAAAGTCTTCTATTAACTTTGAGAAAGAAACATATATAAAAGAACATAAAAAGTAAAATTATTAATTACTAAAAATACCTGGAAAACTGTGGTAACACTTCAGGACATTTTTAGAGAAACGACCAGCTTCGGGGTGGGAACAGTAGCTTGACGTGGATTATATTCCCATAACTGAAAAGCCCCGGGTGTTTCATTCCTTACATTTTTTCATTTGTTTAGTTTGTAATGCTCGCTATAAGCCTGTCTTCAGCAAAAGCAAAAACTTTCATTAAATAATAAATGTATAATACATTAAAATCCTCTCTCAGATTTCGTATTCACTTTGTAATGCTTCTGCTCTTATTTTATCGCTTCTCTGATTTTTTTCCCCCACAGTCTTTTCTTTTTCTTTTTTTCATGGGATCCCTCAGGGCCATATGCTGGACAGAGCGTTGTTTTTTTTCTTTTCTTTTCCAACAGTATGAAATATTCCGTGTAGAACGGCTTTGAGAAATTACAGATCGCAGAGTTTTCTTAGAACCCGTATGAGTTCAAAACACAATATCAACAGCACTGCTGTTTACAGTCATCACATCTGCACAGACTTACTGTTTTACTGTTTATGATTGTGTGTATTTAATAAATGATGTTAAAATGCTGCGTTGAGAAATCTGGTGCCTAAGAGATCGGACTCACCTCTCCCAGTTTGCCCAGTTTCACGTACGTCTCCAGTTTCCCGAATCCGATGTCAGACTGTAGAAAAAACATTAGATGTATGAAATGTGTTTAATTTCTCGGCTCATTGTGTTTTACGGCCATGATGTACAATTCCGGATACGGATCAGAATAATCTCGAGATGATTCAAATGGAGAATGAAACAAAACGTGTGACTCAAGCAGTCTTTATTTTTCCAGAACAATCGTGTCTATCCATCATCTTTATTTATTTAATTTATTTATTTAGCAAACCAACAGGTTGGTTTTTCATTCATTCATGTTACACCACAATGCTTTAGATTTCTTGACTCGGGTTTCCTATAGTGCAGCTACACACGATTATATTGCGCTTGTTTCTATGGCAACAGATCATTCATAGGGTTCTTGTATGTGCCACATAAATAGATAAAAACAAAAAATTGTAATTGTTGTTATGGTGGCGTTTTCTCTAAGAAATGTATGGAAGGAGTCTCCAGTGTCTGTCTGTCTGTCTGTCTGTCTGTCTGTCTGTCTGTCTGTCTGTCCAGTGTAATTACTAATCTACTGAAAACATAGAACATTCTGGGAATGTGCTGTTATAAAAAAATTGTCATTAATTGGTTTCCTACATAATTAGTAGCTACACTTGATCGACAAAAGTTTGTGGACACCTGCTCCACTCTTTTGGGAAGATGTTCCACTCGATTTTGTGGAGATTTGTGAGATTTCATTCAGCCACAAGGTTGTTAGTAAAGTCAGGTTTTGATGTGGGGTGAGAATGTGAGGAAGCCTGGGGTGCAGTCAGCATTCACATTCATCCCAGAAGGGTTGGAGCTCTATAGCAGGAGATCTTACACCATATCCAACCCATGTGTCCAGGGAGTTATTGTTCTTGCCACAGTGCCACCTGCCTGCTCATCAGGGATAAACAATTATAAGGAACTAACTTATAGGCAATAAACGTACACATTCTTTTATATTACCTTATTACCACATTATCTGTGTAAAGCTGCTTTGAGACAATGTCCATGTAAAAAGCGCCAATCAAATAAAAATGAATTGAACTGAATTTTTAAGGAGCTGGCTTTGTGCACTAGTTCAAGTAAAGGGAAAATGTGATGCTGCTGCATCCAACGACGTCTTATACAATTGTGCGCCTCCAACTTTGTGGCAACAGTTTGGAGAAGAATAATGCTCATATAAATCAAGAAGCAATACTTTTGTTCTTATAGTCTATGTCTTGAGAATAGCAAGGAATGTGTGTGTGTGTGTGTGTGTGTGTGTGTGTGTGTGTGTGTGTGTGTGTGTGCATGTGTATATGTGTATATGTGTGTGAGTGTGTATGTGTGTGTGTGTGTGTGTGTGTGTGTGTGTGTGTCTGACCAGCGAGGCTCGTCTGGACATCCGGCTAAGTGGCTTGCAGGATTCAGGGCTCTCCAGCTGCAACTTCTTAAGAAACTCAGGTGGCAAGCGGATGTCCATAGGCAGAGCCATTTTCTTACTGACATCCTACACATATAAACAGGACACACACACACACACACACACACACACACACACAAACACACACTTTAACATATTCTCATCCTTATGGGGACATTTGGTAAGAAATCAAACCATATTCACAAAAAACAGGCGATCAGGATCAACATTTCCCCAAAATCGTCATAGAAACCCTTTTCACTGTGTGCTATAGACGTTGTTTTTCTTGTTGTTGTTGTACTGCGATTTCAGAATCTCGTCCCGGCTAAGCACGTGAGGACATCAAACCATACCTGACACATTTGTCATCTCATAACTGTGGAAGAGGAAATCAAAGCACAAAAGTGTGAAGGAAAAACACAGGTATTGCGGCGCGAGATTTCGTCTCGCTTATATTCCGTCCTTCAGGGGTCTTCAAGCTACAAAAAAAAAGCCCCACGAAGCTGTCATGTTTTTCCGAAAGCGCTCCAAGCTTTTCCAATGTAGCCTAACCTTTCTTTCCGTACCGAACGAAAGCTTGAAGACTGACGAATCTCTGTCCCGCTGCTTCTTGAACAGGTTTTGTACAGTTGTGCAATAAAACCTATCTAACAATTTAAAGCGAAGAGGCCTTTTTTTCCCCTCTCCCCTTCCAGCTTTCCCTCGAGGCCGACTGGCGAGACTGAAATAAAGGTGCGCGTGACCGATAAAAGCTTCTCGAGGCCAGAAAGGAGCCCAATAGATTTGAAAATGGAGAGGGCATTCAGTGCAATTTTCCTCCTCGAGATCCATTGCCGCTGAACATGAGGGCTGACAGTTTGGCTTGGGAGAACTCCGAACTTACTGCGATATGAAGGCCGGCTTAAAAATAACCCGTCGGCTGCGTTTAGCCGAGACCTCCATCTTATAGCCGGGTCTCTGGCAGGAATGACACGGAGGAGACGGCTGGAATTGGGAGGCTGGTATTTGTCCTTCACACACAATCAGGGCTTGGGGGACAGGCGAGTAATGGTGGGTTGGGAGAGAGAGGTGGCGCTGATGATGGTGGCGGGGGCCGCTGTTCCGGGAGACTTTGATTAATCTGTTATTTCCCCCTCAGGGGTCCATTTTCTGTGAGTTTGTTTGGGTTCGGTTTGTTGTTTTTTTTTCGTGTGTTTTTTTTTTTACACCGAGATGAAAGTCACCCTGAGAAAGACGCTGACATTTACAACACACGATCCTTCGGGTGCGCCGTCACTTCCGTAAGAATTCACGCAATAACTCACGACTAGACTGCTAACTACTCGACCTGCTTCCTGAGCACCGTTGCTGTTCAACTTGGTGGGAAATGTGGTTGCCGTGCTGGGGTTCCATGATGGAACCTGCTCGTACATAATCAGTGCTCCCTTTACATACATCAGCATGAACCATTCCGCTGATTCTATAAAACTTTTCCATTTACCCAAAACCCTGAGATCCTGAACAAAGATGGCAGAAATTGGTACAACGTGGAATACTGCAGTGCATCAGTCAGTGCTCAGTACAGTATATAGAAAACCTCTTCATACCCAAGTTTATTACATTACTACTTTCATCCAATGTTACAGTATTACTCAGCTATTAATATATTACTCCATTATTTATTTATGTTTACATCGTATTGGCAGATGCTCTTATCCAGATGGCACAGCAGTGGCAGCCTGATAGTACTGCTATATAATTTCACAAACTTACAATACGTAGTCTGATCAGTAAGAACATTATTATAATGTTTTTTAGATTTTTTTGAGAGTGAAGACTTTGGAATCCAGTGGTGTTCCTGAGGCTAATCTCCTTCTACACCTTTACAGTTTCAAAAACAGTTTCTCATAGATTTTGTGGATGGTTACCAATTTTTGCTTCCGAAGTGTATTCTACTTGAAACCTTTTCAAGACTCTTAGAACCTTTCAGGGAAAACTCCAAGAAAATTTCCAAGGACCATTTCGAGAAACTTTGATGACATGGTTAATAATGATTGGTGAAAATAATAATTGCTTGTAGAGCTACTGACCTCCATGGAGAAGCGACGATGCTGGACTTTGCTGTGGTAGTGCAGCTGGGTGGGAGATGGAGCCTGATGTTCGGAGGCCAGTGGACTGGCTGACGGGTGTAGGGTGTGCAGGCCCAGGCTGTTCGGCACCAGGTCTGTGGAATTTACAGTAAAAAAACATTTTATTAACTGGTTGCAAATGTAAAAACATGATAGAGGAAATGCTCACAATTTTAATAAGTCAAATGAGTCAGAAGTGCACAATATCACATTCCAGATTCTGATCACGTGTAGGATTTACCTAAAGTACGAGCCAGAAATAGGACACGATGGTGGCGCTAACAAACAGCTGTGTTGCTAACCATCAACATTCCTACGAGGTAAGTGGAAAAAAATTAACTTCTTGACAGTACACTTTAATCCAATCCGAGCGGAGCAGCTGACATCCCAGCCGTCCTTCTTCTATCCATTCCTCTCTCCCTCCCTCCCTTCCTGATTGGCCTCCTAACTCAATAACTGTGAGGTCAACTTTGCCATATGCTGGTGACAGGAGGCGCCATTAATCACGCGGGCCATAATTACGGAACTGAGCGCAATTAGTGTGCACCGTGCCGAGTTTCATGCATTTATGATGTGGCTATCTAAATGCATGTCAATCCGAGGCACCCCAATTAATATATCCCGTGTCAACAGACTGTCAGTGCAAATCTAATTATGCTTCTATGATGCGAAGTGCCGCCGGCGTGGCCCAACCTTGGCTGGAATTCGGCGGTGGGCCCGGTGTTTTTCCTCGTGCCTGGGCTGCGGTTTGGAGGTGAGAACAAAAAAAAAATCAAAATGGCTTTTCTGCTCCATCAGTTCAATTTGGACAAGAGGGCTTGAAGGGCCTCGAGAGGCGCAGTAGCAGGAGCCCCCGGTCCATTTCACAGCGGCGCGGCGGCATAATTGAGATCCACCTCATTATCGGGCCAAGGCTGGCTGCGGAATGAGAAATTGGACGCCAAGTCCATCTTTTCTCATCTGCTCGGTTCATCATCCTTTGGGCCGTGAAGTAGAAATCTCTATCTTCTCTATCTGGAGCTGGACCATCACTGCTCCAGAAAGTCATCAATACTGATTTAATTTCGTTGTGGTATGGTCACTACAGCTTTCCACAGAGTGGAGTCCAGAGATTCCACTGGTTTCCTTGCAGATCAGGAATGAAGTCTTAAGATATGTATGAAATCAAGAGGTTCTTTCAGACTTTTAGTCTTTCAAGTCTTAGAGAGTTGAGGTTCCAAATTAAGTCAAGTGAAGGCAAGTCCAGTAGGCTTTATTGTCAATTCAACCATATACAGTGCAGTACACAGTGAAACGAAACGTGTCCCCAGGACAAAAGTGCTCCAACAAACAACATCAATTAATCAAAGAACACAGAATTACACACAACTCTAAACTAACACCACAAGTGCACATGTGCAGGATTCAGTGCAAAGAAACAAAGCACAGTGACGCCGTTGCCCGGTCAATATGGTACAGAAGATTTGGTTCAAGTGTGTAAACAGCAATTATGTGCAAACAGTGTTGCTTTGTTTTTTTGTGTGTGTGTGTGTGTGTGTGTGTGTGTGTGTGTGTTTGTGTGTATCAATCCAGTCCCTTCATGTTGAGGAGTCTGATGGCTTGTGGGAAGAAACTGTTGCACAGTCTGGATGTGAGGCTCGAATGCTTCTGTACCTGTTTCCAGAATCACATCCTGAATTACATCCAACTGTCAGATTATTCGATTATCAGAGTAATACTCGAGCCAACACTACGCGAGAATCGTGACAAACTCCGCCCACACGCCGAAGTCATGCTCTGAGCATTGCGTCATTTTGTCATCAATTCCACGTATCGATTTGAAAAAGAACCAAAAAGCATGGCACAAAAAGAAACCGTTGCCCCAGACGTGCTGTTGAAGGACAGCGAGGACGCAGCCTGCCTCGTCTCGCTCTCGCTGCGATACAAAAATGGACAGAAATCGAATCTGAGCACCTCAATCAGATCAAAGCTCATCTCATCAGATCCAGGCAGCTCTGTGATGAAAGAAGAAAGATGACCACCTGCACCGGGTGGCCACAAGAGTCTCGGCTGTCAAAAGCACGATCTGACTGCAAGCTGAGAGACAAGATCTGAGGCGGTTTTAATTCGGATCGAGCTGGACGCATTTAGTGTTCAATCGAGTGAGGGAGATGACTGTAAACTATTAAGGACGTAGACACAGATTTGGCTTTGATTGGTTGTTTTTTAGTTGGTACCCGAGCTATGGGCACAGGGCTGCTGAAATCTCGATTCTGATTGGTCAGAAGTTCAAACTATAATTACATTTTATTTTTATAGCACTTTTCACAATACACATTGTCTCATCGTAGAATATACATGATTCTATGTAGTTGAGTTAAAGTAAAGATCATCTTGGTAAAATGTGACTCCAGTAAAAGTAAAAGTTTCCCTTTAAACTTTCACTTGAGTAAAAGTACAAAAGTTTTTGCCTTCAAATGAACGTAAGTATCCAAAGTACTGATTTATTATAACTATAATGTTCCTATTATCATTTTTAGCACAAGACTCTTTATTCACCTTAGTTTATGTGAAAAGACTCGAATGTGACTCTCAGCACACTGATCTATTAATAGAATAATATTTAAGACTCAAACACTGATTGATTTCTATTCCAATGATCATGAACCCAAAACCTTTTCAACTACTTCAAAAAAACGTGTAAATGAGGTCACGTGTGTTGTGGTGAGTTCGAGTTTGGAGTTTCTTCATCATTTATTCCTCTCTAAATGTTCTGCTTGATGTTGAACTGATGCTGAACTGTATGTTGGTGATCAGTAGATACACCAAGCACCAATCAGAACACAGAAACAGAGCGTGCGCTCGACCCTGATTGGCGACTCGCTGCGTGTTTCACCAGTTACGTTTTCATCCTCATAAATAAAAAGTAATGACTGATTTCATAAAACTGTATTTGAGCGAAAAGTCAAATATTCGACTTTGAATGTAGTGAAGTTACAGTAAAAATCTCCCCAAATGGAAAAACGTCTGTAAAATACACCCACACAGTTTTTTTTCTATTTAACTCTATCACTTATTTGTTTCCTAAAACAGCACAACAAAAGGTAATTTCTTACTCAACATACAGACCAAATTTAGCACTCATATTTATACACTAATTTAATATACAACAATGCGGCTAATGTAAAAAAAAACAAAAAACCATTCACATACACTATATCACTTTTAGGGACACTGATATTTCCAGCCCTCCTGTAGAACTTGGATGTGGTGGTATTTCATTTGATCTTTATTCAAACAATGAGACACAATCCTGTTCTAGTATGATAATGCCCCTGTGCACAAAGCAAACTCCATGAAGATCTGCTTTACATGGGTTTTGGTGGAAGATCTCCTGCTATAGAGCTCTAAACCCCTAGTGAACACCTTTGAGATGAATGTAAACACTGACTGTACCACGGGCCTCCTCACCTCATCAACCAAAATCCCTACCTGTTAGGAGATTTTTCCTATCCGGCTCGAAGGAACAAGTGTCAGGAAGTTTTCCTCTCTAGCTCGAAGGACCATGTAAGGATTTTCACTATCTGGTGTGCGCTGATCAGGGGATTGTACTCGCCCAGTGTGTCAGTAAAAACACGGTACAGGATTACACTTAACTTGAGTAGGTATAGGGTAGATCGTATATGAGGTGATTCTTGCTATCTTCTGTTAGTTGCTGTTCGGTAGGTTGCCTGATGCAGAATGCATGCTGAGAGGCCACTGCTGAATGATCAGTGCTGAGTGACAGGTTGCACGATGTCGAACGCCACTGGTCAATGATGACTGCTGCTCAGTGTTCTGGCCTTTTATACTCTTGATGGAGGAGGTTGCACTGTGATGTCATAGGTAGCTTGTCATTGCTTGGTAAACTGTATGTCTGCCTCTAGTGGTGAAGCATGGAAATACAACTGAATAGGAATCCTTTCTTACACTACCTGACTTTAATAACACCATTGTGTTCATCTCACATCTCCATAAAATATAAAATTATTATCACAGCAATTTATATTTGGATGTCTTCAAACCCAAACTTTTGTTTATATAATATCCATTTAAAATCATAATGAACCATTCGTTCTTTTTGTCGAGTTCATTTCCAGAACGTTCCGTAGTCCACCTCCAGGATTTTTTTTTTTTTTTACAGGATGTAGTTGTTCACACTGAAAGATCCGCTGCTGCACACTGACGTTATTTGATTTTTTTAAATGACTTTTCTCAGCCTGTGAAGGAGCAGTAATTTCACACACACTCTTCAATACGCCTTCAGGGTGTGTACACGCGTGTAAATCTCGCCTTCCACTTGGTGCTTCACGTGAACACGTTTGCTTTTCTGACGGAAGTTTTTAACAAATGAACCTTACATAAGAGAAGGTTTTAGAAACGTATTGGCTTTGTATCTATTAAAAACAGCAGATGTGTTGCTTTTATCATGTAACACATTCCAGACACGATTGGTGAAACTTTCTGCCAGAAGACATCACATTTTTATTTTTTTGCAGATTGGAGATTCAATTATAGAGATAAACTATAATTATGGATAAATTATGGAGATAAACAGTGAATTGAATTATTACTCTTAATGATTTTTGTCAAGAATTTATGTCAAGGAAGGCCATGCTTTATTAATTATTTGTTCTTTCATTAATTGTGACAGGATCTCAGTTTCATTTTTTGTCATCTCGGCGTAATTGCTGTTGCATGCATGCTGGAATATTCAGAACAATATCGTAGGAGTTCTGGATCCTTCAGGAGTGAAAGTCTGGATCTATCAGGTGTGAAAGTCTGGATGCATCATTTGTGGAAGTCTGGATTTTTTAGGTGTGGAAGTCTGGATGCATCATTTGTGGAATTCGCCAGCAGGCTAGTCCAATTCAATGGTAAAATTAAAGTAAAAAAAGAAAACAGAATAATTATATATATACATATAAAATGCACAGCCTCTTTCTGACATCCTCTGAAAAACCTTCCTGCTCAGTTACACACTGATTTGGAGTGGGCGGGGCCTAAAATGACAATAAAAGGCTGTCTTCCAATTAGCATTGTTCCGATTGACCTGCCATATATATTTAAATTTGCTTCACCAAATGAACAAATAGCTAACAAACAATTTAACTAAATAAATATCAATTAAATAATAAAATAATGCTTAAAACACATTTGTTGAAAAGAAAATCGAAAAACACAATAAAATGCAAAAGTTATAGTTGTATTGCCTAATTTGCATATTTAAATGATGCGTACTGTTAATTGTTTGTACTGTTGTACAAAAAAGTTATGTGTTTATGTAAATTTTCAAGCTCACGATTTATTTGGGTTTAGAGGGAAAAATTAACCGAACATTTTTCGAATTATTTTGTCCAATTTAAACAATTAAATCCAAGTGCACTCTGTAAATATGATTTTTCTCCAATCCTCTATAGCCCTTGTTTTACTTCCTGTGTACCTCCAGCAAAGTGTTATTTTTTTTAAGTGAGTCTGAAAGCTGCACTTCAATAAACATTATGACAGGGAAGATGAATGAAAGCCGAGCGTGCTCCAGAAAAAAAGGCAGTACCGCACGTGAGTGACAAAATGAATAGAGCGACGAGATGATGAAATATTAAGCCTTAACTTCACTCGAGGCTTCACAAAAGAGAAGCCACTTCTGTTCTCTGGCTCGCTTTGTTCCCTCTTTATGAGCATAAAGGATCACTAATGCCTCTTTATTTTAGTTCACCCAGAGCCTAGAAAGCATGACTAGACCTCTGAACAAAATCCTCCCTCTCCCTCTCCCTCTCTCTCTTTTTGTGCTTCATATGACTAATCCTCAGCCCCGCGGCACTTATTTGTTAATATTGCGGATGGCCGTTAGTCGGCAGTGAGTGCCAGTGATTCATCGATCCTCTGCAGCGATATTTGACATTTCAGGTATTAAGTGCACCGTATTCTCCTCGCCTTCAACAAACCCCCTTTTTGAAAGTTTATTTAAGTGATTTCTCTTTATTGGAGGTTATGAGCAACGAGATTATAACTGCACCCACTCTCGAGCAAGCTGCTCACAGAATGCTGATCATTTATACACTCTGTGTGCAGTCTGTATTTTTTTCATTCATATAATGCACACCGTATGAAAGCTTTTCGAGGTCGATTCTATGTAGGTACCACCCTGTATTCTAGAAATCTAAGAAACATGTATTATTCATTGAACACCTACAGAACCCTGTATCATCCACCAAATCCTGACAGAACCCTGTATCATTCACCAAATCCTGACAGAACCCTGTATCATTCACCAAACACTGACAGGACCCTGTATCATCCACCAAACACTGACAGAACCCTGTATCATCCACCAAACACTGACAGAACCCTGTATCATCCATCAAACCTGAGAGAACACTGTATCATTCACCAAACCCTGACAGAACCCTGTATCATCCACCAAACCCTGAGAGAACACTGTAACATTTACCAAACCCTGACAGAACCCTGTATCATCCACCAAACCCTGAGAGAATCCTGTATCATCCACCAAACCCAGACAGAACCCTGTATCATCCACCAAAACCTGACAGAACACTGTATCATCCACCAAAATTCTACAGAACTCTACATTATTCGCCAAACCCAGACAGAGCTCTGTATCATCCACCAAACCCTGACTGAACCCTGTATCATCCACCAAAACCTGACAGAACACTGTATCATCCACCAAAATTCTACAGAACTCTACATTATTCGCCAAACCCAGACAGAGCTCTGTCTCATCCACCAAACCCTGACTGAACCCTGTATCATCCACCAAACCCAGACAGAACCCTGTATTATCCACCAAACCCAGACAGAACCCTGTATCATCCACCAAACCATGAGAGAACCTTGTATCATCCACCAAACCATGAGAGATTCCAGTATCATCCACCAAACCCTGACAGAACCCTGTATCATTCACCAAACCCTGACAAAACCCAGTATCATCCACCAAACCCTGAGAGAATCCTGTATCATCCACCAAACCCAGACAGAACCCTGTATCATCCACCAAAACCTGACAGAACACTGTATCATCCACCAAAATTCTACAGAACTCTACATTATTCGACAAACCCAGACAGAGCTCTGTATCATCCACCAAACCCTGACTGAACCCTGTATCATCCACCAAAACCTGACAGAACACTGTATCATCCACCAAAATTCTACAGAACTCTACATTATTCGCCAAACCCAGACAGAGCTCTGTATCATCCACCAAACCCAGACAGAGCTCTGTATCATCCATCAAACCCAGACAGAACCCTGTATCATCCACCAAACCATGAGAGAACCTTATATCATCCACCAAACCATGAGAGATTCCAGTATCATCCACCAAACCCTGACAGAACCCTGTATCATTCACCAAACCCTGACAGAACCCAGTATCATCCACCAAAATTCTACAGAACCCTACATTATTCACCAAACCCAGACAGAGCTCTGTATTATCTACAGAAAACCTACAACACCTTGTATTATTGAAGGACCCCACAGAACCTGCATTTTTAACTTTAAACTCCTACAGAACCTCTAGAGAATCCCTAGAACCCACCAAACACCTTTAAAACCTTTTCTTATCCACCAAACCTCTTTCATAACAGCATGTTATCAACCAAACCTTCACAGAATCCTAAATTATCCACCACACTTCTTCAGAACACTGTTTTATCGAGCAAACTCTACAGAACCCTGCATTATCCATCAAAATCCACACACGACCCTTTATTATCCACCAAAACTCTACTGATCAGTGTATTTTCCACCAAACGCCTCCAGAAACCTTTATAATCAAATCAAACCCATTCAAAACCCCTTTATGTGCAGATATTTGTGTAATACATTATTTATCATTATTCTCTCTGCATGCTGCAGCACGGATGAGTTCTCAAGGTGTTGAAAAATTGATTGTACAGCAGCTTTGTCAGTAGTTCTGGCTGTAACAATCACAGCATTATATTCATGCGCTCGTTCTCACAGCAGTATACCGTAATAACAACTCGTACACACAATCCACTTTAAGCCTAAGCAACATGGCAAAAAGTATGTGCACCCCTGGCCATAACACATTATTAAGGTTTATATAGGAAAGGGGAATTACATATTGTATGGATGTGGTGGACAAATGTCCACATCCTTTTAGACTCATGTCACCTCTGGCTTGCTTATCAGCACAAGACATTAGTTAGTAGTAAATCTATTCATTTTAAAATGCATATTTTCTGTATGTATCAACGTCTGTAACAAAGCTGCTTTGTGGAACTGTCCATTGTTCAAAGTGCTGAAATTGGATTAAAAGTTAAACAAATCTTTAGTTTCTTAGTGGTTAAGTATTGCTAAGAGATTTAATCCTAATAAAGCTTATTCCATGGCACTAAGGGATTAATTATTTCAATTCTACCCTTTCAATTCAAGATCTTTTTTTAATTCACCCCTTTCTTAAGCAACAGAGGTAAAGGTAAAAAAAAAATGTATCCTTGGAAATTCAAAGTATCGTTTAAAGGGGTCGATATAAGGTTGGGTTTTTCACATTTTGAAAAGTCCTTCTTTCAGCATGAATAACAGCTTTACATTCTCTCGATATGTGGACAGTTTAGTGTTCCAAACCTTCAGCTGTTATACTTTGCAGTGCTTCTTGTAAAACTTGCCAAAGATGTTCTTCACTAATTAGAGATTTCTTTCTTTGTGATCCAGTTTATCCCAGAGCAGTTCAATAGAATTTAGGTGCAGTGACTGGGCAGGTCATTTTGTAATAGATAAGACTTCAGATGACTGTTTACTCGGACGTATTCGTCACTTCGGGTCATCGTTTTGTTGTATGGCAAAGTCGGTTCCAATGAGCCGCAGTCCAGAAGAAATGCATGGCGTAAAGTGTGGAATGGTTGCCATGTTGGTTCAGGATTCCTTCCAACTGTAATAAGTCTTCAAAACAACCCCAAACTATTACGCTCCCACATCCATGTTTAAATGTGAGGCAGTCTGATAACGTCTTCTCTGCTGTTTTAAAAAGGTTCTTCTGTTAGAGACAAACAATGTCCTATTTGGATGCCACAGTTCTTTCTTCCATATAAGGGATGTATCCTGATTTATCTGATACTGATATGTACTCTGAGCTGATTTCTATGTCAGTTTGAAGGTTTCGTACATGTGTACTGTACATTACGTGATGTAATTCGACACGTTTTTGTTAATGATTGCAATTAAAAAAACCCACCATATTTATCACTTCAGAAATCAGATTATCCAATAGTTCCTGTGTGAGTTGTTGCCATATAAACGATAATTTTTTTATAGCAAGTAGTTAATTATAAATCTGTGATGTAATGGAAGACAAATCCAGACATTTACAGTATTTGAAAGATGTGCTTATCCAGAGCGAAAATTACACTTTATCTCATTCATACATCTGAGCAGCTATGGGGTTTAAGGGCCTTGCTCAGGGGCCCAGGAGTGGCAGCTTGGTTGTGGTTGGGATTTGAACAAACAACCTTCGGATCCGAAGACCACTGAGCTGTAAGTTTTAGAGTTCAACCCTACTGCTAAAATATTATTACAATAAAAATGAATTGTCTCACGATTATTAATCATACAAGACTTGCGAATAATAAGCAGGTAACGAGCGTCCATTTCGATATACGCGTATATATTTTACTTTTCGCTTCTTCAGACATGTTTAAGCATCTGAAACAGAACTCGCAGATAAACAGCATGAAGTCTGCTACTTATTTCTACATTTCTTTCTTTCTTCCTTCCTTCCTTCCCCTGATTAGGGGCTACGGCGGAGTTTCCTTCTCGTCGTCTCTGATGTTCAAAGGCATTCTGCCGTTTAATTGCTAGTTTCCATGGCGACTGGGCTGCTTAACAAAGGCATTGCTGAGATCTGGATAACAAGAGATTCGCTCGGTCTCTCAGGTAGCCATCTGAATCATCAATATTTATACCTCCACCTCCGTTTCATTAGATCTGTAACTCAATATCAGTTTGGCCACACACACACACACACACACACAAACACACACACGCTCACACATACATACACACACACACACACAAACGCAGCTGATTCATTCCAGTTCTCACACTCTTCATTGATCTTTCTATCTCAGGTACGGCTCTGACCTTTCGCTTTTGGGGGGTTTCAGGGAGAATGTTTTTCTGCTCAGACAATTCAGGCTGAGGAAAGCACTTGCTGTCATGTCTTAATGGTGATAGAGTGAGGGAGAGAGAGAGATAGAGAAAGAGAGAGAGAGAGAGAGGGGGAGAGAGAGAGGGAACCTGTGAAACATCCTGTCTCATTAATATGCTGAGGTAGACAAGGGAGAGCTGAAGCTCTGCTCTTTTTCATGCACGGCACAAAGGAAAAGAAAGAAAAAAGACAGAGGGAGTGAGGGAGAGAGAAAGAGAGAGAGAGAGGGTGCGTTCCTTTTTTTAAATTTGCCGATATGGAATGAGAACGAGTCTTTTGTGAGCTCATTTAAATATCACAGCAGCAGCGAGCACTTTGATCTCCCTGGTGGTAATTGGGGTCATCACAGACGAGTAATTTTTTCTCTCTCTCTCTTTCTCTCTTTCTCTTTCTTTGTCTCTCTGCGTGTCTCTCTCTGACTCTCTGCCTTTTTCTGTGGTTCTACCTGCCTATCTCTCTCTCTCTCTCTCTCTCTCTCTCTCTCTCTCTCTCTCTCAATCAATCAATCAATCTCAAAGTACTTTATTGGTAAGACTGTTTGCATGCAGTGTTGCCAAAGCAAAAGAGAAAATTGGAGGAAAAAAACTATTAAATGAAATCAAAATAAAAATACTACTAATAAAAACAAAAATCCAAAATAGAAAAAAATTAAAAGAGCTATAATAAAAACAGTGACTGTCTGAGAGAGAGAGAGAGAGAGAGAGAGAGAGAGAGAGAGATGGATGAGGTGAACAAGAAAAAGGTGAGAGGAAAAAGATGGAGGAGGTGAAAGAGAGATGGAGGGGTGGGAAAGAAAAGATGGAAGTGTTAAGAGAGAAGAGAGGAAGTGAGACAGAAGGGCTGGTGGAGGTAAGAGATGAGAGATAGAGGAGATGAAAAGAAGAGAGAGGAAACTGGTGAAAGAGACGAGATGGAGAAGGTGAAGAAGAAGAAAGATGGAGCATGTGAGTGAGAGTGAGGAGAGATGGATGAGGAGAAATTAAAAGATATGGAGGAGGTGAAGGAGAGCAAAAGAAAATGAAAGAGAAGAGATGGAGGAGGTGGATGAGAAGAGAAATGGAGAGGTGAAAAGGAAAGATGATGAGGTAAAAGAGAAGAGAATGATGAGGTGAAAAGAAGAGATGGAGCAGATGAAAGAGAAGAGATGGAGTAGGTGAAAAGAATAGAGATGTAGAAGATGAAAGAAAAGAGATGGAGAAGATGAAAGAGAAGAGAGATGGAGAAGGTGAAAAGAAAAGAGATGTAGAAGATGAAAAGAAGAGATGGAGAAGATGAAAGAGAAGAGAGATATAGAAGATGAAGAGAGAGAGATAGAGAAGATGAAGAGAGAGAGATAGAGAAGATGAAAGAGAAGATAGATATAGAAGATGAAAGAGAGAGAGATAGAGAAGATAAGAGAAGTGAGATATAGAAGATGAAAGAGAAGAGAGATGAGAAGATGAAAGAGAAGAGAGATATATAAGGTGAAAGAGAAGAGAGATAGAAGATGAAAGAGAAGAGATAGAGAAGATAAGAGAAGAGATATAGAAGATGAAGAGAAGAGAGATGGAGAAGATGAAAGAGAAGATAGATATAGAAGATGAAAGAGAAGAGCGATAGAGAAGATGAAAGAGAAGAGAGATAGAGAAGATAAGAGAGAGAGATATAGAAGATGAAAGAGAAGAGAGATGGAAAGGATGAAAGAGAAGAGATATAGAAGGTGAAAGAGAAGAAATGGATATGAGAGGTGAAGTAGAACAAAAGGAGATAATAAAAGAGAAGAGATGGAGGAAGTAAAACACACACACACACACACACACACACACACACACACACACACACACACACAGGCACTCAAAAGTTTGTACACCCTAGTTAAACTATATTTCTCATTACTTCGTATATATTCATGAAATCCTACGTTCTATCAAAAATGTTCACAGAACAATAAACAATTGTATTGTTTCTCCAAAAGTTTCAGATCTTTTGAGAAGCTCTCAGGACCTCAGATTAACCAGGAACATTAAGAAATGCTTCAAAACTGCTTCAAAGCTGCCTCATATAAAATGTCTGGATGTGTGTACATGTGTGTGGGGGCCCTTTTTCCTCACAGTTTTGCTGTTCCTAACAAAGTGTTTGGTGAACACACACCATCTCAAACTCTTCACTCTTCCAGAATCTTTGAATACACCATAGATGAATGCACACGTTCTCATTTTCTCTTAATATCACTTTTGCAGCCTGGCCATCAAATCAGCTTGGGTAGTTTTGAAGCAGGTTCCTGAGAGCTGAACTGTAATTTGGATCATCTCAGGTCTCAGCTTCACCTTATCTAAAGAAACCGGAGCTTTGACACGTTTGACTTGTTGCTCGTTAGCCAAATTGGTGCCTGAAAGTTTCAAAACTCCTTCACACTTTTACACATTTCTTATAGGCCCAAAAATTACTCTCCTCCACACACACACACACACACACACACACACACACATATGTATAGCATGCTAACCTGAGCAGCAGCACGTCAAGCTTCATCGATCAGCATGAAGTTCTCATTTCTCAAGCGAGTGTACCGACCCAGGCATCTGGCGTCATCTTAATCATGTTAGTAACGAACAACGAATCTTGAAAAGATCGCTCTGGGGTCAGCAGCGTTGCTTTAAGAGGCGTGACGGCCGTGACCCGGCGTGAACGATGGCTTGCTGCGAGCCAGAAACACCTTTTGTGGACAGAGAAGACAGGAGGCTCGGCGAAAGGACAATCCAATAAGTGGGCCGCCACAACAGTCGATTCTTCTGTTTTTAATACGTCTTGGAGAGACTGAAAGTGCTGATTTTATGGGGTTGACGCTAATATTTGCGAAGGTAAAGCGTCTGCACCTCGCCAGAGTCACAACCAGACATTTACAAAGAGGAAAATACGCTCGCGCAGGACATTAAGCTTCAGATTGGGAGCTCCTGACTTTTCGATCGATCCGTAATGGTGTGACTGGTCAATGCTGTTTTTCAAAAATGGTTGGGTTTTGACTGTTTATCACTTAAAATATTGTGAAATTAAAGTATGGAATGGGAGCCAATTTGGTTCAGAATTCCTTTCACCATTTAACTCACATTTCACCTACATGTATAATGAGTTCGCATGTTTTCCAAATATGAACAGAAACTGCAAAGTGATGTGCAAAGTGGCATTAAATACATTAAAGAAGTTTTGCATATGCATTGAACAGGCATAACATTATGACATTATAACATTATGAATGGTGAAGTGAAGAACACTGATTATATCCTCATCATGGCACCTGTTAATGGGTAAAATGTATTCATTAGGCAGAAAGTGAAAATTTGGTCCTCAAAGTTGACGTGTTAGAAGCAGGAAAAATGGGCGAGCGTAAGGATTTGAACGAGGGTCAAATTATGACATTTAGACAAGTGGTCCCCAACCTTTTTTGCAACACGGACCAGATTAATGTCAGACAATATTTACACGGACTGGTCTTTAAGGGGGGAGCCCGGTACCAATGGACCCATGGACCGGTGCTGGTCCGCGGCCCGGGGGTTGGAGACCACTGGTCTAGACGACTGGGTCAGAGAATCAGAGAATGGTTCAGACGAGCTCCTGTAGCTCAAGAACTGCTGAAGAAGTTCAGGCAGTTGGTCATAATGTTATGCCTGATTGGTGTAAACAAACATAACCTGCACATGTCTCTCTAAAATGATTAAAGTTTGGGTATTTCATAAATAAATACATTTCTTTGACACGCTCTTTAGATTATTATACACCATTCTCTCTTCTCGGACCTTTGAGTCCTGACAAAACTGAATGTAGAATGATAAGATGCACTATACAATGAATAGGATGGTTGGAGAACATTATGAAAGGCTAGCAAGCCCTGGTGCTTGGATCGGCTTTTGTTCTGAATTGTTATTTATCTATCCATGTAAATATCTAACCACTCGCTATGATGCAACGGCAAAAAAACAAACGCTCTGTCCGTGCACCCGATCTAAATGTTCCTCTATTGTGCTTTGTGGATCCACTTCAGATGGCAGTGGTACAGTCTGAGCCTCTCATTCAAAGAGCCGGCCCCTTTGATGTTACGTAAGTGCTGATCGCAGGTTGCATTTCGTGGTCCTTGAATGGAGAACCGTCTGCCAGTGAATGGATTTCAGAGAGGCGGCGTCAGAAAAAGGAAAGCTCCAGTTAGGAGCTGTCTGAATTTTTAATCAGTGCACCCGTCTTTATCTTGTCCAGGAAACATGGCCGAAGATCTCCCTTTGGGATTGAGGAAGGCGGCGAAGTGTGTACTGATGATCTTGGAGGAAATCCCTCTGTCCTGGGGCAAGGTAGTGATTAAAGCTGCAGGTGATCCAAGATTTCCCCAGGGGAATAATCTGGATCGGTTTGGGAATGAGCTCGGACTTGTCAATGAGACGGGGCGCCTTGAGGCTTGCAGAATTTGCGGCCTAATTGATTAGCTAGTTAGTTAAGCCGTCAGTGCTCTTCAAGGATCCTACCACTGCTCCACAAATCGAAGGTCTAAATAAACAGTACACTCAATCCGAGGTATTTGCCCCCGAACTGCACATACGAAACAGTTTCGTTCCCTGCATACAATGTTGATTTTTTGCTTGTCAGTGTCATTTCTGGCGTGGCAAATATTTGGGAGTTTCATTTGTGGTTTTAGCATCCTGCTGCTTTCATTAGAAAATGCAGGCACATTTCATTCACGCCTGTCTGACAGGCTTGATAGCGTAACACAACAGCTGGTAATTACGGAAAACGCGAGGGGAAGAAAAAGAGAGAGACTCACAAAAAAAACGAGGTGCCGCTCTGGCAGTCTTCTTTAGTGGTACACAAATTGCAGATTGGTCATTCAGCCTTAGTGGGTTTATGGAGATTTTCGTGACTGCGCCCATGTTCGCAAATGAACTCCGTTCTTAATGGAGAATCTCGTTCTCTTTTGAAAAATCTCAACGGCATTAGATATTAAAGATGACTCTGAGTTAAAAAAACGCTTGCTAACAAAGTAATGGGCTGCAGCATTTACATGATTGCTCGATCGCGTTTTTTTTCTCGCTACGGAAAATAGCTACGTTGCTACGACACAAATTGTCGATCCATCGAGGCTATAATGAGAATTAGAGCAGACACGCAGACAGGCGGACTAATATAAAACAGCATTTCCTGAAGTGAATCTCATCGTTATCCGAGGAGAACGCTGCATTAGCTCCAGAGTAATTGAGTTGAGTTTGTAAATTCTACAGTATCGGACCAAATTGGACTGATGGATCTCATATCTTGGGTCACACTGAGGCATCGCGGTTTCTCTCGCCACGACTCCGTCTGCGGCGACTTTCACGCCTCCATGCTTGAATGGACCTTAATTTGCAGCTTCAGATTAGGATGGAATATTAATACGATCGAGTTTGCTCCTTTAGCGCTTCCTCTTTCTGTTCTCTAGGCCAAGCTTTCCCTATCAGGACCATCTATCTGGGGTTGGGAAAGGAGGAGCACACTATCTCCAGCAACCAACCAGTGCAGAACTTCATCACTGAAGAATCTCTGGCAAACCAATGCTGCCCCAAATACTACTTCAATTCCAGTCTGTTTTTCAGGGAAGTTGGAGTAAGTAGTGGACATGTCCAGGTCCTTTTTAAAGGCCTTTGATCTGGAGATCTGCTTACCCACAAATCCTGGGGTACCACCATTTTCCTTAAACTTCATTTGGTATGCAGAATTCTGAGATGGAATGGCATCCAGTTAAAGGGTGTATTTCTGGGATCCACCATGACCCTGACCAGGATATGGCGCACATGGCGGACTTTTCGAACCGACTTCACTTCTCTTCTATCGGATTTTTTTTCTCTAAGCTCTTGTCTCCTTTTAAATAATTTGATCGACTGACCGGATGAAAGTGGGTGGCAGAAACAGATGGCACAGTAACGCTGCACTATCACATCAGCATTAATAATGCAGACACCAGGCCAGAGCACCTTCGTCTCCAAGTTGACAGAAGGAAAATTTGGCGAGGTTCGGCTCCTGGAGAGGTCAAGCATTCGAACTCTCATCAGTTCCTCCCGAACAGCTCTGACCCCCTCAAGTCTACCGAGACCTACTGAAATGCCAGCTCAGCATGATTTCCTGTTCGCCTTGCACTTTCCTATCTCAGGAAAAGATTACCAAACTGGCTTAGGACCCACTTTCTCTAATCTCTTTCCCCATTACAAATGAAACAAGAACGATGTCTATTCCCGCAACTGACCGGCACCATAAGCCTCTGGCCTTCTAAAAATACCACATATTAATCCAGAAAGAATATTAGGAAAGTAGGAAAGATCAGAAGGGTGACCACAAAGCATAAGCCTCATGTGTAATTATGTAGTGCATTAGTTACATAAGTGTCGGAAAAGGGGATTTTGGGGATCAGTGTCAACATAATCTTGGAAACAGAAGCAGCGTTGATCCTGTTTCTCACCTGGACATTTCATGCATCTTGTATCTGGATTATTTCTTCATAAAACCCATATTTCTTGTCATGTTTTTAATTAGCCAGCTCCAATTTCTGTGCATGAAAAATGCCAATAAATTAATATTTTTAATGGATTTTAGTTTTTTTCCCACCCGCTATTGTGGGAAGGTTGATACTCATGATGGATTTTATTGTGGATGTTCTTTCTTGACCTGCCTAAAGACTAATTCTGTATCACCCAGATGAGACATGTCCCCTTTCCTTGGTCTGGTTCCTCTTAAGGTTCCTCTTTAAAGCAGTCTCAATCCTACCACTCAAGATTATCCATTAAATATAAACATGGTCATTAATAAGCTCACGTTCAAACGCACATCATTTTTGGCCTGTTGGAGTGTATCAGAAATGCTCTTACCATCATTGCGCTGGATGTTGAGCTGGTTTATCTGCTCAGTGAACTCGTTCTCCTCGATCGTCTCTGTTCTGGGCACGGACAGCGAGAAGCGGCGCTTGAAGTTCTTCATTTTGTTCATTTCTCAGCGCCCCGAACTCCTGAGAAGACAAGAACCAAGAGGTCGTTTTTGATTCGATGCTGCAGAACAGCATGATGATGGATCTCTGTGACCTTCTGGTATCTCGGGTGTCAGCTCGTACTTATTATAAGCAAACTTTCAGTGCAGCCTACAGGATTTTTTCTTCTTCTCCCTTTTCTTTGCCTCACCTTCACTTTCCAAACGAGTAAAAAGTTTTTCCGAAAGGTCTCTTAACGCCAAAGTGGGCACAATCTTCACGACTATGAGCTGCTTCCAGCTGAAGACGAGGAATAACTGAACGAATGAATACAGTAATACTGAGCTAAAAAGAGGTCGCTGCACATCGGGTCGACCTTAAAGCGCTGCCGAGAAGCCGGTATATAACATAAGCTAACTCATTTCACTTTCCTTCTTTTCTTCCTTTGGCTTTTTTTTTTAGTCGAGAGGAGTCCGAACTGCTTTCATCGCTGTTAAATTCTCAGCACCAGTCATGCGGCTTGCTTAAGTAATTATCCTGATATCAAACTGAGAAGCAGAGGAACCGTTTTTATCACTAATTAGTGTCACCAAAAGATGTGCCATTAAATCCTGCTTAAATCTCGACAATTACTCCCTGAAATAATAACCCATCACATTACCTAATGTCCGTCCATCTCTCCCTCTCTCTCCCTTTTTTATTTATTTATTTAATCTCTCCCTATTAATGATGAGAAGATCGAATAATTTTAGTGTCTTGTTTCTTTGAATCTTGTTCATCAAAATGAATCGAGTCATTTAGTTAATTTCGTTCCTTCGGAAATAAAATAAAATGTTAGATTTTTAATAAGCAGAACGTCTACATACATCACACCAACTCTATAGTTTCAGTAATAAAAAAAATGACAATGCAGCTAAGGACAAATGATGCTAAACAGAATGAGAAGCTTCAACTCTCCTATCTTCTGGTCCGTGTCGCTGGTTCTTCTGTCACGTGATTCCCATACTTATTGTAACAATAAAGTCAAGATTTGGAACAAATCTATCACACCGTATAGTGTATATGAGAGTCACGTGATAAAAGGACGAACGACTTGGATCAGAGGACTCATGAGATGAACTGCTCAGTTCGGTTTCCTGTGCATAGCCTTCAGAGATTTTGCGGCGCTTTGCTAATGCGCGTTCAGTAGAAAATGAACGAATCGTTCTTTAAGGCGATTATTTCTTCTGAGTCGCATTGAAGACTCGTTTAAAAACGAACAAATCGTTCATGAACGACTCATCACTACTCTCTATCTCACGGTGTCCATATTTGCCATATGAGCCATATTATCCTTCGGACACAAGGTCACCTCTTTCTTCTATAAACACATAATAAAGAGTAAATGTACGAGGGACATTCAAGTCCATTTCCCAGCTATGCCTGGAAAGATTCGGCATAGAAAGATTTGTCAGTATGCCAAAACCATCCTAGAACATCCCGCTTCACTTCATCATCAGGGAACCACCACGACTGGGATCGTCACTGAAGGACGTACGTGTCTCTGAAACGTTAACGGTATTTAAACCTCTTACTGTGACCGAATGTCTCATCCCCGTACTGCACGAAGTCTTCTGTAGATATTTACGCCTTCGCTTAGGAGAAACTTCAGCACCACACGCTGTCCAATGCACATACTAACACTACTGTCTGCCATCTTGATAAAAAGACCCTCCCCATGTGCGCCACCATCAGTAACAGCACCCACTAGTGGCACTTACTGCTACTATGAACGGCCCCTGTATAAACATACAGGCTGCTGTAATCGCCGTGTACATTGTGTTCTTTCATGTCTTAGATTCGTGATTAAAAAACAATACGCGAATTACGATGCCTTCGTCGCGTTTATTATTAAAATCAAAACGACTATTCATTTCCTCTATTCGTTTAATCACACAAATGGAGTGATAATTAAAACCATAAAAATTATTTATTTATTACATTTATTTTTGCATTTGGCAGACACCCTAATGACTTACATTTATCTTATTTATATCCACAAATGAGCAGATATGAGGTTAAGGGGCCTAACTCAGGGGCCCAGAAGCTTTTTTGTTCCTGGGATTTAAACCCATGACCTTCAGATGCTTTAACGACTTAGCTTTCATGTCCTCACAATACTACCACCCCTTCCCCAATACCAAATATAATCAAAAATTGTGCAATATTTCTAATCTAACATCAAGGAACGCATACATCCTGTGTAATCTATATCTCTTTTTCAGCGTACTGGGAGTGTAAAAGTAGATCTGATCCGAACGGATCTTTCACGGCATGCACTTCCGGGTCGGCCCCATCTTGGGTTTTTCCCGCGCTACTCATTATTTAAAGACAACAAAGACATTAACTCTGGGCCAGATTATCTCGCTGGCTTTGCGAGTCCCTGAGAGTACTCTTGCCACCCTGCCTGCTCTGGTTCCTGTTCCTAATCCCTGTTCCGGATCCCTGTTCTGCCCTGCCTGCATGTTTACCGGTTTCTGAATTTGCACGTTGGTTTGTGTTTGTGCTCTGCCCTATATTACACTGTCTGCTGGCTGTTGTATTTTAGACCCTTTAAGATTCTGATTCAGCCTCTGGTCCTCATTGCCCTGTTTTCTGGTATTGGATTAGGACTGTTTTCTGGAACTGTGATTTTGCTCTTCTCCTTTGCTCAGTTTGCTTTGTTTAAAAACTGTGTTTTCCCCCCTGATGTTCTTTCATTAAGCACTGTATTTTCAACTCTGCTTGCG
This sequence comes from Silurus meridionalis, assembly GCF_014805685.1. Classification (NCBI taxonomy): domain Eukaryota; kingdom Metazoa; phylum Chordata; class Actinopteri; order Siluriformes; family Siluridae; genus Silurus; species Silurus meridionalis. Next base: position 2,730,591 of record NC_060902.1, read on the forward strand.
TCCTGCATTTGGGTCCTTCCAGTCACCCCCTATTCCTGACCCTGACTTTTTTTAGAATTGGTGAACTCTGTCTTCAGTTTTTTCCACTATATGGAATAGAAAGAAGTTCAGAGAAGCAACAAATCGATTTGAAATCTGCGTTTCTGCAGTTTTTGCAAGGTATCGCTGATTATTCCCTATAAACAAGCTAGAAAACATTCCTTGATCCCATTCCATTTCAAATACCTGTCCATCAACTTTATGGCTCCTGGAAACAGAAATACGGGCGACTCTAGATGGCTCCGAGGCAGCGGAGGCAGCGTGACTCAGTGAGCGCTCGCGGGGAGATAACTTACTCGACGGCGGGGATCTATTATTAAGATATGCAGCAAGCCAAATGGACTGGTGGCATATGGAGGATGACGGAATGTGTTCACAATGTGGGAAGCTTTGATTCGAGTCTCTGGAGACCGAGCAGGAACGGAACAAGAGGCAGAAAGTCTGGAGAACCCGGAAAAAACAACCAGAAATTCAAGATGAATGCAATTTCCAGCAGGCATACAACCCCTAGACATCACACACTCCTGCGCTCTGTTTATTGCGCAAGTACACACACAGGTTTAAACACACACACACACACACACACACACACCTGTTTAAAGGACCTTCTTTCAGGAAAATGTGTTACATTCACTGTGACTTTAAATAATACCAGGTCATGATCGTTTGCTGGATGCTCAGTTGCTGAACTTTTTCTGTCCCTGATTTTGATCTTGTTTGTCATAAAAATCTGTTTGTAATTAAACTCTACCTGTTTTTGCATCTGTTGAAAATTTATTTAAATACATTTACATTTACGACGTTTAGCAGACGCCCTGATCCAGAACAACGTACAAAAGAGTTTCTATCAATGAATAAATCAACACTGATTTGCTAGATTACAAACATCAAAAAAGCATGACATCACTTCGATACGAAAACCAACTGGAATCCGTTTACGTGGGGTTACTATGGAAACGGCAATGTATTCGAATCGAAAAAATAAGTAGATGTGTGATCCGGAGCTACGCTAATGCGGTTTATAGAAAACAAATCTGAACCAGGAGCGATATGTTCATCGGTATAAAAATGACAGGATCGGGAAGACTTTCCACACCTACGCTTGTTTTTCTGCAGATAAAATGTTTAAATAAAATGTGCTGAGCCTAGCAGATTTAGAGGAACACCATTTTATATTCAACGTCTGTCCACACTTTCAGGCTGAGCGGCAATAAATGATGCATGCGACCGAAAATCCGGTCGTATCTCGGATTCTCCTCCTGCTCTCCTTAACGGGAAGCGATACGCTGAGGCGGTGCGGTTTATCAGGAAATTGACTGGCGAGTCCGAAACCGCAGTGAGCGTCGTGACGAAACAAAGTGTTGAGCAACAATCGGTTGGTAATGAAAGGCTAAATTTAGCCTGGCGGTGTTGGCGTAGCGCAAACATTGCTCATGATAATGAGGCGCTGACCCGTAAATGAGGCGGTGAGGTGATGACGAGGCGAGACAAAAGAAGTCCTGTGGGTCCAAACACAGCTGTGCTGTTTGCCTACACAAATAAAGCCCCAGGCTGCATTTCCATCCAGGGACTCGGATCGTAATCGGATCCTATTAACGTTCTCCACGATGCACCGGAAGCGTTTATTCTGTTCCACTGAGGATTTCATACCGAAGTGCTGTTTAATACTCGTGTGAGAGGTACATTCGAGGAGAAACTTTTTTTGGAGGTGTATAACTGAGATTTGAGTGATTCAGACCTGGAACATAAGTCAGGTTCTCTTGCTTGATGAGGATCATCAGCTTCATGTGATCCCAGTATGATGAGTGTGTTGGTCTACAATACCAACATGACATTATGAATAATTGAAATGTTTCATTCCTTAATAAACTCATCAGATTCGTTTGGAAAGCCGCATTTTCTAACTTGGATTTAAGCGAGTCATAGAGGAGCTAAAGAGCACTTGATCAGCTCATCCCTCAAACCTTAGCAATGTTCTTCTTCTTTTTTTCGTTCTTTTTTTTTTTTACACCAGAGCACTTTGCAGCATCAGATGCCGTTTTAGTGGCATGTTAAACAAAATCTACAATTACAAAGATAAAGTCATAGTAAAATAAGAATACGTCATATTATTTTGAGAATAAAATCAAAATTACGATCTGATCTTTTGATTGCATCTACCACAACGCATTAGACTCTGGCTGAAGTCCTGGCGGCTTCGGAGACGTCGAGCGCGCCAGTGTTCATCTCCTCCAGGGTCAATTTCTTTGTTCATCATCTTCATTGTTTCTTGAGAAATATCATCTCCTCTTCGAATAGCATCGGCATTTCAGACTGCACAAAAGAAGCAATTTCCTCAACATCTCTCTGATTTTTGCTTCTGAATAAATTAAGTTTCCTACAGAACCACTGCAGAACCGCAGTCCGTTTACTGATTACCAATTCGTGCTGATGAGCCGAATTCTGTGATTTAAAAAGAAAAGAAAAATTTTTTTTTATATTTATATTTTATATTTTATATATTTTAAGAATAAAGTTGTCACAATACAAGATTAAAGCAGTAATATATATATATATATATATATATTGTGTGTGTGTGTGTGTGTGTGTGTATATATATATATATATATTACTGCTTTAATCTTGTATTGTGACAACTTTATTCTTAAAATATTTTGACTTTATTCTTTCACTGTTATGACTTTCTTTCTCGTAAATTCAACTTTATTCTCGTAATTCCGACTCTATTCCTGTATTGCTACGACTTTATTCTTGCAAGTTTGACCTTTTTCTCAAAATATTACTATTATTATTATTACTTTGTTTTCATAACTTTAGATTTTATTACAATTTATTTAGCTTTGCACAAAAATGCCGTCGTAGTAACAAAACACAATTATACATTATTTTATAAATCCGGCAACTCAAAATAATTGCACAATTCACATCCAGAGTACATTACAAAAAAAGAAATAGGAAATAAAATGTGCTGGATCAAGTGCTATTTTTGAAACGTGTAAGCTGCTCAATAATAAAGACTGTAGAAGCCTAATCACTCGAAATAACCAGGAGTTTTTGGTGGGTACCACAACGGATTGCTTGTATTTAAAGATGGTGGGTTGAATACTATAGAAAAGACTAAATATAGAAAAATATATAGAATATAAAAAATATAGAAAAGAAAAAACAGTCTGGCAACCTTGGAGGCTTTTCCTGTGGCTTTCCTGTCTTTTGGCACACTGACTTATGGAGGTGGTCCCTGTGACTGTGTGTGCAGCCATCTAGTAGTGTGTCACAAAACTAGTCTAGAAATGTTTTGTTACCTTGTATAATGACCCATATTTAGTCTGTATATACTGTATCATACAAACATTCATGTATGTACTGTACATAAGTGTTTATCTTCTTCTTCTTTCAGCTTCTCCCATTAGGGGGCGCCACAGCGGATCATCCGTCTCCATACCCCCTGTCCTCAGTCCTTTGCACAGTTATACTGTGTGTTTGTATATATATACCATACCTTTTGCACCTTTTGTACATTAATCACTTTCACCTCTGTGTTGTAAATAGGCCACTAATGAACTTTTGTTAGATGCTAACTACATTTTTTTGGCTCTGTACAAGTACTTTGCACAATAACAATAAAGTAATCTAATCTAATCTAATCTAATCTAATCTAATCTATTCTAATCTAATCTAATCTAATCTAATCTCCATGCATCGTGCAGTTAATTTCTGCAGCAATATTCTGAATGCTCTTCTAAGGCAAAAGAATGATAAAAGCTGAAGGACGCGTGGAACCCGTTTCTGAATATGAGGAATTTTCTTGTAAATATTGACGCAGTTTTATTACTCAGTACTTGATGTCCGAAGGTTTCAAACAAAGAATGAGATAAGGTCCCATGTTGTTTCCCACTGGGGGTCAGTTGAGACTTTTGCCTCTTTCCTACCCCTCGCTTTCTGGCTGAAAAAGCCTAATTGCGGATTGCCAGGAATGCCTTCCAAATCAGGATGCGCCCCATTTGTCTTGTTTACCGACTTTACAGATTCGGCTCTGCACGGAGCAATGAGCGCGCAACGGGCATCGTTCCACCGCTCAAAGAGCCAGCGTGTGTGGAGGGAGCAAGAAGCACAAAGACCTCGGTGCACGGGGTAAAGACCTCCTCGCCGCCTGCACAAAACGTACAAAGAACTCCGGCTGAAGGAAAAGTCATGCTAATGCTGTTTACTTCGCAGGCCGCGGGGCTCGGAGCGCGGCGGGACGCGGCCACACTGATTGGAAACATGACGGCGTGGATGAAAGCGAGCGAGAAAAATAATGAGATGATTCTGATCTCTCTGACAGAGCCGAGCTGGCCGGCTCTGCTTTGCTGTCATCAAATGGCATCTGCTGTCCTTCTGCTGCCAGACCAGCCTGGCCCTGGGCTACAGGAGAGAAAAATCCACAGTTTGGCATGAAGAAGCCCTTGATGCTACAACACTGATGTCTCAAGCTGCTTCTTCTACAGTGTCTCTCCTTCGCTTTATTTTTCTTTTTTTGTCCTCCTCCATCCTTTACTCTGGATTCGATCGAGGTTTCAGATGGCTCCGCTCATTAAAACCTACTCTCCGGGGTCATTTGTGTGTGCTAGCAGATTGTGTCTGATGTCTATATGACCCCCCAGTTCGCCCCCATGTGCTTGATAAACAGCTCTGAGGAAATTTCACTACAGATGATAAATCGTTGCACAGGGCAGTCATAGTCAAAAAGCGAGGGAGGGACAATGGACGATTAAAAAGCTAGCCAACATCCGCAAGGTGACAAGGAAGGATTTCATGTTGGAAAACCCATGATACTTTCCAATATGTACTTGCTGATGGTTGAAATAATCCACCAAATGACACTGTTTTGAGCCATAACATTAATTCACAATAAGTATTGGGACACCTGACTTTTCCAGTCACGTGTTTTTCTCCATAAAAAGTCTTTACAATTTTACTTTGTGCACAAAACCTGGGGCTTTACATGGGGTGGTGGTGGGTTTGGTGTCTCTGAGCTAGCGGCGACTCCGAGAGTCTCATTCCACTTGTTTCCTGTTCAGTTTCTCCAACACAGATACGTGAATATCAGTCACATACACAGACACCAGGACGTGTATGAAAGCAAAGTAAAATAATAGAGAGAATGCATATATATACCGACTATTACACTGCATATCAGTACATGGTGAACCAAAACATTGTAGAAGGTCATACTGTTCTTGGTACAAATGTAAGCATCTATCACAAAGATATAACAATATGCAGGAAAAGATAACAGGAAGAAGTCAAAAAACAGGCAAATTATTACTAGTGGAATATCTTCTGCTATGGAGCTCTTAATTGAACACCTTTGGGATTCATTTTTCATGCTGACTGCACCCCAGGCCTCCTCACCTCACCAGTCAGTACCAAACTTTACTGTATTGTACCCTTGTAGCTGAAGGAGCACAAATCTCCCCAAGCACACTCCAAAATGTGGTGGAACAGCAATTGGAGACCCCAGAAAAAAGTGCAAATGATCGCATTCAAAACAATGGGTATGTATATGCTTTTCAGAAACATGTTTCTTCACCATTGTTTTTGAACATTTTTCTAAAAAAGCCTTGTTTTTCTTTTTCACACTGTGTCCACAGACCACAGATCCGTCCATATTTGCTGCTCCAGATTGTCAGGAATATGCCAAGAAGCAATGTTTCCCTCAAGCCACATGCTTGTTTTACATTTACATGTACAATATTTGGCAGACACCTTTATCCAGGCTGAATTATTTATCTCATTTATACAACTAAGTAGTTGAGTGTTAAGGGCCTTGCTCAAGGGCCCAACAGTGGGATCTGAACTCACAACCTTCTGATAAGAAATCCCCATTCCTTGTTTTGTGCACCTAGTTTATGTTTTATACTTCATGTTTTATTACTTTAGTTCTTTGTTAGTAGCTATGATAAGAAACAGGGTTAGCCAATCAGAAGCAGGCATTAAAAAAATACTATTCTAGCTACTTTCTTTGTACAGGAATACATAGGTGAGGGCCAGAGATTGTGTTCACTGTTAAAATTTCCTACATCTATAGCTTTGAGATGATTGGCACTAATGGTTATCAGGAAAAATGCAGTATCTGCTGCCAGAGATAATGTCTGCAACTGAATACTTATGTTGTATCTCGCTTCATTTCTCCTTTCCATTTTTCTGATCGGAGAAACATCATGTCTTTCTGGACTGCTTTCTACCTTATCTTGCTGCTAACCAAAGAAAAATTGCGTCGTAAAACGACTCCTCGTAACATTTTAAAGCCACGATGGACAGAGCACCATGCAAAGATATAGAAAAAAAATCTTTAAAAACATTTTGGATCAATAAACCTACAAACATTTTGTGTGTCGGCAAATCCAATTAAATTTAACCAGCTAAATTGCCCATGCAAGTGCCTTTTTAAGTACGGCGCAACGTCGATGCACTGAAAAACAAACAAAAAATAATGTACAGATTGAAATTAAAACAGAAGATACCTTTACAGAATCTCTCAGACATTGTTAAATATTTCAATCCCTGCCGGATCTACGAAAGTGAAACCTGTCACAGGGGGTTGGGTTTATTCACAATCATTAAAAAAATTATTATTATTTTATTTTAGCATTTTTATTTACAGGGTTATCATAAAAGGCTGTATAGAAACATATTGGAAGAAAACCGCTAGTTATGTGAAATCGGACATTTAGCACCCCCGTATAACAAAATGGTATGATCCTGGTTTCGATCCTCTGGAGATCTGGTAGCTTGTGCATCAAATAATGCTATGACAATCACAACTACTGTCAACTAGATCAATTAAAAAACTTAAAGCGTTTCAAACTTTTCATATACTTCACTCAACATAGTCTCTCAATCCCTGCCTCGGTGCTCGAGGACACATAACCGCACGTCCAGACGCACAAACATTTGTCTGATTCCATTTGGTGCCATTAAAGCCCCTGCTTGAGCCTTTTCATGTGCCTTTTCAGGGCAAACACATTTGAGTGCATAAGTACAGATGTCCTGTCCAATGCTGCGAGCTAATTCCATTTAGTTAACAATGTCTAGATGTGACATTTGCCTCCAGCGAACGTGGTTGAGGCTTCCATCAGAGTGGCTCAGCGTCCTACAGGGAGCGCTCAGGCAACCTCCCATTTCCAGGTTCATCGATACTTTGGGATCCAGGGGCTTTGGCTAATTCGCTACAGCAGTTGTTTAAGTGCTAGTTTTTGTTTTTGTTGTTGTCCAGGCAGCCTGTCATGCAGAGAGCCTGCACACAGAGAGACGCCTGATGTGAGACGGTATGATGTGAAATGACAACAGCAACAACCAAAAAAACACAGTACACAGCTTGGAGCAAATTATAGAAGAGCCTATATGGGGTGTTTTTTTGGAAGGTTGCATGGTAGGAGAACTATCTTGCACACAATGATAAGGTTTTCCATTGTAATAACCATCTGTTTTTGATATTATAAAGGATGCTTTACGCTCTCTTTGGGTCTTGTTTGTCAAGCTAATGCATTTATACAGTTCGTAAAATCGTTCGCGGGAGCATTTATGCTAGAAAACGGCTCACGGAAATCCTGCCCGTTCCAAATACCTCTCACGGTTTTAGAGTTTTAAAATCAGTTATCGATTTTAAATGACGCACCAGATCAACATGTAAGACTAAGTAGACAAACTGTACAATCAGGACCAAAGTAAGTGCACTCTGTATATGTATACACCAATCATACACCGATAATATTATGACCACCTGCCTAAACAGTTTCCTTCCAAAACTGTCCTGACCTGTCTTACATTAACAGCATGAACTTCTTCAGCAGTTTGAGCTACAGGAGCTCGTCTGTTGGATCGGACCACACGGACCAGCCTTCGTTCCTCACATGCATCAATGAGCCTCATCACCCGGGACCCTGTCCTACTTCCTTTGACAACCATTCGATAGATACTGACCACTGCAGACCAGGAACAGCCCACAAGAGCTGCAGTTTTAGAGCTGCTCTGACCCAGTCGTCTAGACATCACAATTTGTCACAACTCGCTTCTTCCGCTTGCCCATTTTCCTGCTTCTAACACGTCAGTGTTCATGTTCACCTGCTGCCTAATAAATATATCTACCCACCACTAGGTGCCATGATGAAGAGATCATCAGTGTCATCCACTTTGTATATATATATATATATATATATATATATATATATATATATATATATATATATATATACACTGTATCTACGTCATCATGGGCACACATTTGTTAATAATTATAACTTTCTTATAGCTCATTATTACTTTTCTCTCCTTTTTTCTTCTCCATGTTTTTCTTCTGGGTTTTTTTCTTCTGTGTTTAATATTTAATATTGCTGTAGTTTGCCTGGAGCCTCACTTAAGAATTTCATTGTACAAACTGTCATCTGTACATCTGTACATATGACAAATAAAACTTGAGACTTGATAATGTTATACTATCATAATGTTATGCCTGATGGGTGTATGCGAGAGCTGTATAGCTGCAGTGGCTGAGCTGCATTACTGGAGGGTTTAAATATTTTTCTTTTAAGTAAAATCTAATAAGTAATTGAGGTCAATTTTTGATTATTTTTAATACGCGAGGTTGCCAAGTGTATTGGTACACCTGACTTTTCCAGCCATGTGTGGTTCTCCAAAGTTGTACAATAGTGTAGGATGTCTTTTGATGCTGTAGCACAAACATTTCCCTTCACATCCCTGATCCAGCAGGAAAATGCCTCTGCACACAAATCCAGCTCCATGAAGATATTATTTCCAACGGTTAAGTCAAAGATCTCCTGCTCTAAACCCTATTGAACATGATAAATGTGAACGCTGACTGCACCTCCTCACCTTCTCACCTACTCACCTGACTTTACTAACACCCTTATGACTAAATCTTCACAAGCACACTCTAAAATCTGGTGGAACATCTTCCCAGAAGATTGAAGTTTATTTCAATAGTGAATGCAGACTAAATGTGGAACGGGATGTTCATAAAGAAACACATACCAATCTAATGTGCAGGGGTCTCCAAAATTTTGCCCATATAGTGTATATAGAACAAAACATCAAACTAAGGAACAAAGACCTCAACCATAAATGTATGATAGAAAGCAAGACAAGACACCAATTGTCTTACACTTGATGTGTATGTACCAAGCCTGAAAATAAATAAATAAAGGGATTGTATTACGCTGATCAAGGACCAGGAGCTTGGCTTAAGATTTTTATCTTCAGAAAGTAACCTGGTTTTGGTCGTGCTGGATTCAGAGCCACACTGGGTATCTGGTGGAAATGGTATAAATAAATGAATGAATGAATGAATGAATGAATGAATACCACATACCCACCCACACACACATATTCATTCCAGCTACGAGCACTTCAGTGAAGCCTCTAGGTATATTTATTTCTTCATATTTTCATGAAGGGTGCCATTATTTCTGTAACAGAGTTCATATTTGATATCAAACTCAACTAGAACCTCAATTTCGAGTCAGATAGAAAAGACGCCCATGACAGCACACCATGTTTTGTATGAAATGACTATCATTTACTTCCTGGGGCCGTGGGACAAAGCGAAGTGATTCATCCTGAAGAAAAGACGTGTGCGGAATGTTGTGTTTTTGTCGTAGACTCGACTTTTCTCACTCGAGCGTCCAGGTTTGAGAAACAAATCATGTCGGAAATCATGAATTATATGGGGGATCACATCCCAAAACATTATCATATGAGGAAACAGTCAGATCTAAAGATTTTATCATATGAGGGGGCTCACATGTAAAAAAAAAATAATAAGGAGGGTTTAAATCTTCTTTTTCTTCATTTGGCTTCCCCCATTAGGGGTCACCACAGCGGATCATCCATCTCCAGACCCCCCCTGTCCTATACATCTGCCTCTTTCAATCCAACTACCTGCATGTCTTCCCTCACCACATACATAAACCTCCTCCTTGAGGGGGGTTTATAAAAAAAAATAATCATATGGTGGGGGGGGTTTACATACAGTAAATTGTAAAGAAAAAATATAAATGAACATGTGTAAAGAAACAATGTGAACTGTCTAAAAGAACGTGTCAATTTCACACATGAATCATGTAATTACAGTGAAGTGTGTGTGTGTGTGTGTGTGTGTGTGTGTGTGTGTGTGTTTTCTGTAAGTCTATAACCAAATCCTGAATTCAGTAATTATGTGAGTCCCGTTCATTTGCAAAGCCAATTTTTGATTCCAAATTCTCGCCCTTGGCAAACGAGGCAGTGGAACTGAGCAGCGTGACGGAGCTCTCGCCCTCGAGCTCCCCGACAAGCGAAAGCTGGCAAGGAAAAGCGAGTTAACTAGCAAACGGCGTATCAGGAAGCACATCCTCCATTTTCCGGATTTGCTGAGCAGAGATGTGTACGATCCCTGCTTTAAAAAAATGAGGTCTGGGAATTGGAGCTGGGTTTCCACTATGCAGACCTTGAAGAAGTTTCACAGTTCGGCGGAAAGTAATTGTGAGGTTTCCGGGTAAATGAATAAATAAATAAACTCTTTCCAGTTTGTCCTTGAGTCGGACATGAAGTCTGATCACGGTGGAAAAATGGAGCCGTGATAAATCTGTGTGTATTAGTAGGAATACATCATGTTTATTACATTTACAGCATTTGACAGTTATCTTGTTTTTCATGCAACTGAGTAGTTTCTGGGGCCTTTCGTAAGGGCCCAGCAGTGCGTGCTGATGGGATTTTAAACTCACAACCTTCTGATCAGAAGTCCAACATCTTGAGCACTGAGCTACTCCTTCCAGCAGAAAGTATTTTTTTTAACACCTAATTGACTTCAGAATGATGCTATTTTCCCAAGAGCACTTTATCTGAATAAATACAGGGGAAAAAAAACATGAGTTATATAAAAAAATATATACAAATAAAAAATATGTATAAAATTATATTACAAAAAAATCAGTTTCTTAATATTTTAGAAATCTATTATTTTATATATCAAAATTATTAAATGAATTGATTTTTAATTAAGATGAAAAATAAGAATAAAAGTCAAAAAAATATATTATGTTGATTTTATATTGTTATTAGATTTAATAGTAATTTTTGTTTTATATAAAAGATTGAAAACACAGAGTGAATGGGTTTTAAGAGACATGTGCATGTTCCTTTTGTTTTTATGCAACAGAAACAATTTGTTTCTCCAAACATTCATTTGTAAAACTCGCCAAAGTTGCTCTTCAGGGGTTGGAGATTTCTTTATGATCCAGTTCATCCCAGAGCAGTTCAATAGGATTTAGGTGCGATGACTGGGCAGTTCATAATGGATAAGATTCCAGACAACTGTTTGCTCCAGACGACTGTTTGCCGCAGTCCAGACGGAATTGCATGGTGTTAAAGTATGGAATGGTCCATACTCCAAGTCTCCAAAACAACCCCAAACCATTACGCTTCCACCTCCATGTGAGAGTCTCCTGTTCTCCTTCTTACACATTCAAAAAGTTCACATTTGGACTCCACAGAACTTTGTTCCACTCGTTTACTGTAAAATTCTTGTGTTTTTGCCTTTTAGTTTCTTGCATTGAAACAAAAAGAACATTCATGTGTCTCAAAAGCCATGAAAGACTCAGTGTTTTAAACTTTTGACAGCCACTTTCTATATAATAGTCTATAATTCTGTAATATTCAAACATTATTTTAATTATAATAACAATTTGATCATTAAATGAATCTTTTTTCCTTTTTCAAATCTGAATCTTTTTTTAATCCAAAAAAAGGCAAATTATTTTCTTTTCTTACACAATAAATTCTTTATGTATTATAACAAGAAATTCCTCAAATATCTAATCCACTGGGTTTATCTGTAGGGTACTGATGCTGCTCCTGTATACTTCATCACTGTCAAGTCAAGTTTGTCCAGTTCAATTATTAATGCTAAACTTTCTCTTTAAACCACAGATGCTTTTTTTTCCCGTCTGTCTCGCTAGTTCCGGTCGTGTAGAGCTGAGAGCCAGGAGCAGTCGGGAGTCCAGACAGATTAATGAGTGCGAGAATCACCTTCTCCCGGCCTCTCCGCCCTTCTTTCACTCCCGACAAGAAGATTAAAAGGCTATTTTACTCTCTCTCCATACTCAGGATAATGAATCATACACAATCCTAATGCCGTTCTTGTTTATTCAGTATTATAATTTCACAAAGCCAGCTGTGGCCCAAAGCCTGGATGTGCACCAGCTGTCAGGGTGACTCATGTTTGATTCCCAAATATATAATATTACACCATACAGAATATATAACATATTTCCAGAATTCACAATTAACGCCTTTAAGTTCTCCATTCTGATTAATCAGAAGCCAATATTCACTATTATTATTATTATTATTATTATTATTATTATTATTATTATTATTATTATTATTATTGTTATTATTATTATTATTATTATTATTATTATTATTATTATTATTATTATTATTATTATTATTGTTATTATTCTGTAAAATTATTGAAATACATCATGTTTACTGTGTGACTTCTATAATGGACGTGCCAAATATACAGTTTACAAATGTCTCTAATTGCACCTATAGTGAAATGTAGTGTTTTTTTTGTGAAGATTATGAAACATTTAATGGAAGGAGTCTCCAGTTCCAGTGTTCTGAAAATCCAAAGATAAATCGAAACTTTTACGTTTTCGACTACAGAGCTTTCTGTCACATGAGAAAGAGAAAGGAAGTGAAACGGATTCTCGTCTACACTGGTGTTTTTGATCGGTTTTCAAAACCACTTAATCATATTAAAATGCTCAGCAGTACTGTGTGTGTGTGTGTGTGTGTGTGTGTGTGTGTGTGTGTGTGTGTGTGTGTGTGTGTGTGTGAGAATATATAATGATATAATTTATATATACATATAATAAAGGCTCAGAGCAGATACAACTGCCATTAAGTCAGACATAAGCAGGACAAAAACTTTCAAGCTGACCATTAAAAATCCAAGTCAGAAAATAAATGTAATTGAGGCAAAAAAGTCCAAGTCAGACAAAAAGGACAAATCAGACAAATGATCAGACAAAAAAAAGTCACAAAAAAAATCTTAAGTTAGGCAAAAGGTCCAATTAGACAACAAAATAATCCAGGGTAGACAAAAGGACAAATAAGACAAAAAGTTTGTCACACACACACACACACACACACACACACACACACACACACACACACACACACACACACACACACACACAAAAAGTCCCAATCAGACAAAAAGGACAAATCAGACAAATTATTTAATCAGACAAAAAAGTCCAAGTCACACACAAAAAAACTTAGACAAATGTTAGACAAAAAGTCTAATCAGACAAAAAAATCCAAATCAGACAAGAAAAGTCCAAGTTATACAAAAAGTCAAAATCAGACAAATAATTCTATCAGACAAAAAAGTCAAATTCAAACAAAAAGCCAAAGTCAGACATATCCAATCAGACAAAAAAAATCCCAAAAATTTGTGCCTGATTAAATAGAGATTGTGTGTGTATTTAGGAGTATGAGTGTGTGTGTGTGTGTGTGTGTGTGTGTGTGTGTGTGTGTCTGTGTAAGGCAGCTAATGATGCCTATTTTTATTGCGCATTAGCAGAGCCTCAGGCGGCGTCTCTGCTGACCCTGAGTCTCCGAAGCGTAAAAGTGTAGTAGGCGGAAAATGAAGACGTCTCCACGTGAAAGACGGACGTTCCCACTCTAGCGTTCCCTCGATACAATATTCCGGGCCTATCATCAGATTGTACTCTAAGCATCTAAATCAAGACGAACGAGCGACACGGACGCGGGAACGACTTAATATCGCGGCTCGGTTATGGACGACGGCGTAAGAAGGCAATTTGTCATTTCTGTCTCGGTCTTGCGTGGGGGGGTGGGGGGGTAAACATGTCAGACGTTAATCGGCCTTCGCGGGTACGGGGGAAGAGCCTGTTGCATGGTTGTGTAATTTTCCAGCCTTTGTGTTTGTCAAGAAACCCACTCCGTGTTTGGTCATGTGTCCGGTGTACACAATTAAAAACGATTCGATCATCATTTAGTCGCCGCTTTTTTCCGTTTCCTACCGTCGAGACGCAATCGACAATAGAGCTGCTGTTTTTTTTTAACCTGATTAAATATGCTGGTTTTTATGTATAATTTATGTCGGACATGAGGACATTTTAGCGTTGTGCCACCGTAATGGATGTTGCCGCACGATGCAGATTTGTCATTCCTGTCGCATTCCTGTGTGCGGCGGATACACACAGGAAGTGCTCATCTGGATTTTCAGGACGCTGCATGAAACCGAATTTTGGGCGATTTTTGAGACACATACTGTAGTTAACACATGGAGTTCCCTCAAAAAAAAAAATATAAAAATTGTGGACACGAGCACACGTTTGATATGAGTGTGTGCTTATTTTTAATTTTTTTACTCATAAAATATGTATATTTTCAATATATAAACATATTGTTTACTCATGTAAAAGTACTAATCCCCTGCATAAAGATGACTCCATTAGAAAACTCCTTTTACATTTCTGCTCGAGTAAAAAGTACAAAAGTTTGTGCTTTTCATACATTCTTGAGTATGAAAAGTTAAATTTGTGAACTATGAAATCTACACTGTAAGATCAAAAGTTTGTGGACGCCTCACCATACGATTGCTATGTGCTTTTTAAACATCCAATTCCACATTCATTTCTCATTTGATGTAATAAGATCCATTCTTCTGGGAAGATTCTTCTTCTTACCCCATTCTTTCTCTCTCTGTCTTTCTATTAATCTAGCTTACTTTCTGTTTCTATTTTTCCTTGTTTGTCTTCCTGTCTGTTTCTTTCTTTGCACATCTCTACATGTTTGTCTCTCTGAATGCTTCTCTGTCCATCTCTCACTCAAAGGATAAAAGTTTGTGGACAGCTGACCATCAGATTACGTGCTTTTTGAACATCCCATTCCACATGTAGTCCCTATTTGCTGTTATAAGACCCTCCACTCTTCTGGGAAGAGGTCCCACTAGATTTTGTGGAAATTTGTGCTCATTCAGCTATGAGGGTGTTATTAAAGTACTGATGCAGGTGACATGAGGAGGCCTGGAGTGCAGATTTCAGAGCTCAATATCTCAGATCTTCCACTCCAACATGTATCCGAAAGCACATCTTCATGGAGATGGCTTTGTGCACAGGGGCGTTGTCATGCTGGAACATGTTTGGGGCTTCTAGCTGAACTGCAGGAAAAAGTTCATGCTCCTGCAACCTAAGACTAAGAACCTAAGAATTGTGTGCCTCCAACTTCGTGAAAAAAAAGAACCACATATGGAAGGAGTCTCATTTCTTTTGTGTGTATGTTTGTTTGGCTTGTTTTAATGAGAGCAAGAACAAGAGCAAGGTTTAATCCATTGTTGTTTCCGGTCACATTGTATGACAACATTGTAATTGTCACCGTCTGATGTTCCGAACTACCAGGAAACGTGTCTTACCAGGAAACGTGGGTGTCATGGTGACACTCTGTGCCTTTAAACCCCCCCACTTTACAATCAACAAGACCGGTTGTTGTGTCCTGACCGTCATAACGACCCGAGGCAGAGGCATCTCAGAGACGTCTCACACAGCAACAACAAGCTGATTGTTTACAAAGTGTCTGCCTCGTGTGGATCGTTATTATCCGACCGCTTCGGTCTGCTGTGCTTTAGAGGGAGAGAAAGAGGGACACAGAGAGAGATAAAGAAAGATTGAAAAAGAGGGAGACATATATGAAGATAGACAAAAAAAAAGATCGAGATATAGAGAAACAGAGATAGACAAATAAAAACAGAGACAAACAGGGAGAAAAACAAACCAAGAGAGCAATAGAAATAAACCATTAGTATTACAGAGAAACGTAGTATAACACACAGGAATCTCATACAGTGAGAATGAAAGTTATCACTAAAGCAAGTTATGAACAAAATTCAACACGTCTCTTTTCACTGGAGCCACAACTGCACCTCTGACATACATCATCTCTAACAGAAGCCTCAGTATTTCCCTTCATTCCCTTAAAAAACAAAAGTCCATCTTGTAAACGTCTTTATGAGTATAATTTCTTTTTCTCTGTCAAACAGTGTGGAATGAAATAACAGATATTAAATCCACATGAATATATTCAAGCGTGTGCAGTTTGCTACGGATGCGGGTTGCGAGCTCTGAATAGTGCGCTTTGTGACCGTGCAATTGAAGGACGTGAAAGCGGAGACGTAATTGGACGCCTGCTAGACGGCAACAGCTTCAAGCAACACGTATTTTACGATACAGTGCTGAATCTAGGGACTTAAAGCAAATACATATGACCCACGTGACATGACAGCTCAAATCTGATCAAATACAAACTCTAATAGATAGATAGATAGATAGATAGATAGATAGACAGACAGACAGACAGACAGACAGACAGACAGACAGACAGACAGACAGACAGGATAATGGCATCTGTCAAATGCTTTTCAGTGTGAATGCTAGCGCTATGATAATGATAAGCGCTAAAAACAAAGGTTTAATCCATAACCTTTTATTCCATCTGTATTAACAATAATACATTTCTTCTTTTGCTCTGGAGAGCGTAACCCGAGGCTTCTCAGAGACGTCTCACACATCAACAACGAGCTCGTTGTTGACCAACATCTGTCTCGTGTGCACCGTTTTCACACAGCCATTTCAGTATTTAAAGTGAAAAAACAACATGCTAATGCTAAGCTCAGCTAATTCTCCTAATCATGTTCTTCTTCTTTTCTTTTTTAAAGTGAGGCTCATGTGACTATCAGTAAAACCCTCTACCTCTATCCTGAGACAGTTTGTATATGAATTCATTGTATTTCCTTACTCCTTTAATGCCATAAAAAACCTTTTGTTTTTGACCTTCACACTGGATTTGAAGGACTTTTGGAAGAAGCAAAGGAAAGTTTTGTTTACAGGAAACAGAGCTCATGTGCCTGAAAACCAGCGTCTGTTCTGAGAAGAGTTACGGGAAATCGTGTATTTTGATTGATATCGCTTTCAGTTTTACATCAAGGTAATTATAGTTTTAAAAATATGCATCTAAATACACTATATGGCCAAAAATATTGGGACACCCAACATTTCCAGTCAAATTTTCTTCTTCTTCAAACTGTTACCGCAAAGTTGAATGCTCTGACATTATATTTTTCCTTGACTTGAACTTTGAGACACAAAAACCTGTTTCAGCATGACAATGCCCCTGTGCACAAAGCCAGCTCCATGAAGGTCTGCTTTATATGGGGTGAAGTGAAAGATCCCAGACCTCCTCACCTTAACTACATCAGTACCTGACTTTACCAAAAATCCTTGTAGCTGAATGAACACAAATCTCCACACAATCTAGTGGAACATCTTCCCAGAAGAGTGGAGCTTTTTATTATAGTGAATGGGGAGTGGAATGTTCTAAAACCACATAATTCTTATGGTCAGGTGTCAGGAGACAGACAGGAAGAGAGGGGTAGGAGAGAATGAGAGGGACAGACAGAAAGACAGACAGAAAGGCAGATAGATAGATAGATAGATAGATAGATAGATAGATAGATAGATAGATAGATAGATAGATAGATAGATAGATAGATAGATAGATAGATGATAGGTGAAAACTGCGTGCGTGAAAACTCTCCTCGCTCTGATTGAGGTATGTGTGTGTGTGTGTGTGTGTGTGTGTGTGTGTGTGTGTGGAGCTGTAAATAGGCTGAATGAGATAGGATTTATTGAAACACTGAAATGTTGACAGGGAAACGCATCGCTCTGGTGCTGTGTGTACGGCTGTGTTTGTACTTATGTGTGACTCACTTAGCCGTCCACACACAGTGTTCCACACACATTTTTCCACACTCAGCCGTCCACACACATTGTTCCACACTCAGCCTTCCACACACAGTGTTCCACACACAGTGTTTCACACACAGTGTTCCACATTCAGCCGTCCACACACAGCCGTCCACACACAGTGTTTCACACTCAGCCGTCCACACACAGTGTTCCACACAGAGTGTTCAACACAAAGTGTTCCACACACAGTGTTCCAAACACAGTCAACCACACACAGTGTTCCACATTTAACCGTCCACACACAGTGTTACACACTCAGCCGTCCACACACAGTGTTCCACACAGAGTGTTCAACACAAAGTGTTCCACACACAGTGTTCCAAACACAGTGTTCCACATTCAGCCGTCCACACACAGCCGTCCACACACAGTGTTTCACACTCAGCCGTCCACACTCAGCTGTCCACAGACAGTGTTCCATACACAGCCGTCCACACACACAGTCAACCACACACAGCTGTCCACACACACAGTCAACCACACACAGTGTTCCACACACAGCCGTCCACAGACCGCGTTCCATACACAGCCGTCCACACACACAGTCAACCACACACAGCTGTCCACACACAGTCAACCACACACAGCATTCCACACACAGCCATCCACACTCAGCCGTCCACACTCAGCCGTCCACACACAGCAGGGCCAGGCCGGGGACTCTGGTACTGTGTAATGGAAACTGATTTCAGAGCACAACACAGACACACACTCACTTCGGGATGCATCATTCTACACATGCAGATGACTCACAGTTCTCAGCTCTGATTCACACATTTATTTATACTTACTATAGCTATCCAAATATATTATATACAGTAAAATCAGACAGAAAATTAAATATATATCCAGCAGCACAGATGTCATTTAAGCTAATAATGCTTGAGCTAAACCACTATCACTAGTGCTAACACTACAGGTCACGATCAATGATGCTAACAAATAACAGAAACACAATCCACACAGTTTTTATTTAATTAGAAGGTTACCAGAGCTTTAATACATTAACCACATTACCTTCTAGCTAAGACTAAGAGTAATTTCCCTGTGAATGCTGAACATTTTGGATATTTAGTTATGAAGGAGAATATTTAGCAGGGTTGGGCAAAGATACATAAAAAATGATTTTATGACACGCAATAAATCTGACACATGCAACCAGTTAACAGATCAAATATCCACATAAACGCCCCTGTGATCTTAAAGATGAAGGTTAGTTTTTATAATAACCAACATTTTAATAGTGAACAGTTTGCGAATGAATCATAATTGTATCCTAATTAAGTTACTTGGTGTTTGGTAACGAAAGGCTGCTTCACATCAGTAACACTGAGTCAAAAACAAACAAGTCATTCATAAGAAGAAGACTGATGGCACCTGCATTTATAGCAACTAGTTTCTAACTAATTAATCATTTGATTGGTAATAATAAATATAATAATATATTATGTGTCAGGCAGACATTCATGCAGTGGGATGCAAAATGATGATCCTACTAAACGGCTACTTTAATTAGGGTACAATATTCGGCAATCATATATTTATTATTCGTTTGACACCACTTTGAAAGCTGGCAGCCCTCAGGTTTCTTACCTTCACCACCTTCTTCCATATGGACCAATTTTCTGTTTAGATCTTGACAAGTCTGGGCAAACTACTGAAAAGTCACCAATCAGAGGCCGCATTTTTCTGACGTCATCATGTAGACTTCTAACTAAGCATTTTTCAGTCTTTTAAAAATACAAAAATACAAAACGCTAAAATATATTGATACAAAATATGAAGCCATTTTCATCAACCCTCTCAAATACAAATGACAAAATCCTATTTTATATTTGAAATACATGCATCGAAAATACTGCCTAACCCTGAAATCTAGCTATGTAATATACGAGCTGCAGGTATTTGTTGTTTTCTTTCTAACGAAGTGAACGCATGCTAATCGCATGATTATATACGAATTCTTCAAAATTCTTTTATCCTACTGCCTTTCACTCGACAGATGGCAGTGAGGTGGAGAGAGCTATGCTAGCTTGTCTGTATGTGATTCGTCATCGCTGAAAGCTAGCCAGAATGAAGCGGGGTGTCGCACTCAACCCTGAGGTAAAACTTCCCGTTTGACTTATACAGCGCTTATAAAACTTTATAACTTCGTCCCACCACAGCTTTACAGAAATATATACACTATATGACTGTGCTCTGTGAACATCCCATTCCACATTTACTTTGGTTAAGCTGTTCTACTGGATTTTGGACGAGCCAAATGATACACTACATGGACAAAAGTTGTGTGTTTCTTCCCCGAACTGTTACCACAAAAAATCGGAGTTACAAAATTGTATACGACGTCTTTGGTTTCACTAGCATGAAATTTTAGCTTTACTTCAACTAGGAGATTCAAACCTGTTCCAGCATGACAATGCCTCTGTGCACAAAGCCAGCTCCATGAAGATCTGCTTTACCTTGTGGGGGAAGAACTTAAGAGGTCTGCTATAGTGTTGTAGAACCCTATTGAACACATTTGGGATGAATGTGAACACCGAATGCTGCACCCCAGACTAGAAGAGTCGAGAGATAAACTTCTCAATTCTGTTTCTTGTACTTGAATTGTGGAGATTTTGCGACGCTTTGCTAATGCACGTTCAGTAGAAAATGAACGAATCACTTTTTGAGACGACTCGTGAGTCGCATTAAAGATTTATTCAATATGAACGAATCGTTCATACTTTTTTTTTTTACCCAGGATTATTTTTTTCTCTCTTTAATGACCTCAAATGTTACAACATCATAAAATCAGGAAGTGAGAGCCCCGGTTGTTTGCTCAGAATTTCGCACGGTGGTAAACCTACACAGTACATGATAACAAAAACAAATATTCGACCCATAACCTGAATAACACCTTCGTTTCTTTTCTCATTGACACTCTGAAAGATCTGTAATATTTTTGTTTTATGTACAGTCGCTGCTTTCTCCCAGAAATATCACCTCCCCTGTTTAATATACACACACTGCACGTCATCACCTCTCCCCGGATAAACAAGCACAAGCCGAGCATGCTCCTCTTTCACCTTTATTTGTCGTCGAGCACTGAGTAAACATGAGACAGCATTGAGAACTGGTGTTAAAGCGCGAAAATGTGCAGAGACTAAAAACAGAAAAAATAAAAGGAGATGATTTGCATAAAGTTCTCAGAAACATCGTTCAGCATTCCACACATATACACTATAAATACTAAAGTTTGGGTGCTTTCTAAATGTCCCGTTCTACATTTCCTGTCATACATCCTGTTATAAGAACCTCCACTCTTCTGGGAAGATGTTCCACTAGATTTTGTGAAGATTTGTGCTCATTCAGCCATGTGGGTGTTATAATAGTTCAATAGGGTTCTACTGGTCTGTAGCAGGAGATCCTCCACATTCAACCGATGTAAAGCAGATCTTCATGAAGCTGGCTTTGTGCACAGGGGCATTGTCATGCTGAAACAGGATTTTTGTCTCCTAGGTCAAGTAAAGAAAGAATTTTATTTATCGAAAAAAGACGTCCTGTACGAATGAGTGCCTCCCACTTTGTGGTAAAAGTTTGAGGAAGAACCACATTGGGAAATCAGACGTCCTAATACTTTTGTAGTGTGTTTGATTTTAAAAGAATGTGAGTGGCTACAACGTCGCTCTGTTCTCTGTTAAACACAAGAACAACATGTCAAATATAGAAAACGAGAGAATATAAGCCAAATATCCCTTATTACTCGCTTCTCCAGAACCCCGACCGTGTCCGATATTGCTTTTCTGATTTGCCACCAGAGAGAAAAAAAACATTTTCTTTCTTCAATATCACTTTGTCAAACTTTCCCTGGCTCCAAAGACATCCTGTCAGTGTGTCTCTAACCTTGTGATGATAACATTTTGGGGAAGAACCACATACGACTGGAAAAGTCAGGTGTCCCAATACGTGCATCATCATAACCGAGGCAGATGCGGTTCGCATAGCCAACGATACGATACAATAAAGATACATATGAAGCAGCTACGATACAATACAATTGACCCCGGTTATGAAGCAGTGCGATCCGATTTCGATTTGATACAACACAATGCGATTCAATGAAAAAAATACGATGCTGCGCAATTCAATATGGTACAGATAGTTCACATTTATTTCTTCGATTCAGACAGACAGCAAATCATCAAATGTGCCCTCTGACTTCTAACCCATGGCCCTTTTACAAACAGGTCTCTAGTGCAAAAAAACAAAAAGGAAATAAAACCAATTATTTTCCTGTTGTGTGTGCAGGAAGTTACAGCTCTACCTCTACCATGTTAATCTGAATTCTATGTGACTCTCAGGACGCCTCGGTCTCTGTAGCGTTGTGATACGCCATGTTCACGTAGCAGCACTTTTATTGTTCACAAATTATTGGTCACTTTATAAATAATAAAAGTATAGCGCATCTACTAATAACTATAAATAAATAAATAGTTTTTTCCCCAATGCAAATATGTTAAAAATGATGCAATACAAATGCCAACTTGTATCCAATGCACACTTTTTTTTAAATCGATGCATCACATAAATTAATTTTTATGCCAATGCGTAAATCTTGTCATCTCTAATAGATATCTAATTTCTTGCATTTTTAAAAAGAATAATCGACACTTCAGGGCATTTTGCGTGTTAAATTAAGGAAATGCATGAAAACTAAATGAGAAGTTGCTAATCGAACAAAGATGAACGAGAGATCTGAGGACCGAGGTGTGTGAGTGAGGCGTAGTACTAATTAACCTGAATTGTAAAACGTGCAAAAATAATGTGACGTAGTATGTGAGGGTGTAATTGATATTGAAGTAATTGATAAAAATCACTTTAATATTGTCTTAAGGTAGCAGTTTTACAGTTAATACAAGGTTACTTTTATCTATAAGCTTATGGCTGTCAATAAAGCTCACATATACGGTCACATATAATGATGTAAATAAATGTAAATAAATAACCAAGAACTGGATTATATAAACATAACTGAGTTGCAGTCATCACTGTGTAATATGTAAATAATATGAAATTGTAATAATTTTCCTCAGATATTTGCCCATGTATTTTTATCACTTATTCATTTATTAAAAATGACACGTCTGTATAATTTTTGTCCATTTCTAGTTACATGTTTGAAAACAATACCATATTAGAATGAACGTAAGAATTGTATATATTATTAATATCTGCTAGAAAATGGGATGATCCTCTGTATGTCATCTCCACCACATTAATGCATGTGTAAAGAGGAAACAGGGAGCCGAGACACTCTTCACCTCCACACCTCCACACCTCCCCAACCCCGGCATGACTCACCATCGTGATTTAACATGACCTTATTTCCATTTCTATTTTTTTCTACTATTTAGATCAGGTTTAGACAAGAAAGAGTGAGTAAGTAAATGAGTGAGTGAATAATGATGCTGAATGAGTGAAGGAGGAAATATGTCAGTGAGTAAATAAGACTGAGTAAGTGAATGAGTAAATAACTAAGTGATTTAGTACGTCAGTAAGTTTATGAGTGAGTGAGTAAATCAGAAAAGGAGTGAGTGAGTAAATGCGAGGGATTTAGTAAGTCAGTCAGTGAATGATTAAGTGAATGAGTGAGTGAATAAATGAATGAGTGATGGAGTAAAGGAGTGAGCAAATAAATGTGTGAGTTAGTAAATAAGTGATTAAATGAGTGAGTGAGAAAAAGAGTGAAGAGTAATTGGGGGCGTGAATGAGTGAGCGAGTGATTTAGTGAGTCAGTGAGTGAATGAGTGAATAAATGAGGGAGTGAATGAGTGAGTGAGTGAATGAGTAAAAGAATGAAAGTAAATAAGTGATTGAGTAAATAAGTGGGTGAATGAGTAAAAGAATGAGAGTTAATGAGTGAGTTAGTAAAAAGTGAATAAATGAGTGAGTGAGTAAAAGAGTGGAAGAGTATTTGGGTGAGTGAATGAGTGAGTCAGTAAGTGAATGAGTAAATGAATAAACGAGTGGGTGAATTAGTGAGTAAGTAAATGTGTGGGTGAATAAATGAGTGAGTGAGTGAATAAGGGGAAATGAGTAAAAAAGTAGAGTGACTGAATGAGTGAGTGAGTAAATGAGTGAATGAATAAGTAAAATAATAAGAGAGGGAATGAGTGAATGAGTGAGTGAGTGAATAAGTGAGTGAATATGTTGGTAAATGAGTGAGTGAGTGAATAAATGAATAACTGAGTGAGTATTATATATATTTGAGTGAGTGAATGAATGACTGACTGAATGAGTGTTAAAAGACATCAATACTAAAACACTATACTGTATATACACATTCATGGCTTTTGGCAGACGTCTTTATCAAGACTGACTTACTAAGTGTTTAATCAATAAATACATAAATTAACACTGATGTCGATTCAATGGAACAGAGTCACAATAACGATTAGCCTGAATCTCTGTAAGTTGGAAAAGCAAAGTTTTTTGAATATGTAACTAGGTTTTTACCCACTGTGAAGCATGGTGGTGGCAGAAATGATGATGGTGGGCTGCTTCTCTTTAACTATAACTTTTATACTCTTATGTAGGAGGGATCAGAGATCGTTACAAATAGCTGACTATTACAGGATGACAAGAAGACAACACATCCAAATTCACAAAGTAATGACTTAACCAAAAGATGATCAACGCTAATGAATGTCTGAGTCCTGAATCAAACATCTATGGCGTGACCACAAGCGAGATCTCTGCACCATTTTGAAAGAAAAACAAAGAAAATTTTGTATTGTAAACAAGTCAACAATCCAAAACAAATTCAAACTGAACATGGAAGAAAACGTTTTCAGACTACATTTCGCTCGAGAGCTTTTCAGCCTCTGGGCTCAATCCGATAAGGCATTTCATTAAAGGTATTAGAGCGTGACAGCATTTTGATGAAGCAATCTCCAAATGTAAGACCCGAGTCAGGCCATAATAAGTCCGGAAGTTGTTAAAGAATATTAATATCACGTTTAAAAAAGGGGAGATTTTCCTTTTCTACAGCTGTGAACATCCACTAGATGTTAGAGTGTGGAACTAGAATTTGTGCTCGATGTATGTAGGTGAGGTGAGGAGGCCTGGGGTACGTTTGACCTTCCAATTCATCCCAAAGGTGTTCAATAGGGTTTAGGTGAAATCTCTTTAGCAGAAGATCTTCCACTCCAACCCATGTAGAGCATATCTTTTTGGGAGCTGGCTTTCTGGACAGCCACATCCAAAGACATCCAATAGAATTGCTGGTCTCTATCTTTGTGTACCAGTTTGAAAAAGAATCACATATGGCTGGAAAAAGCCGGTGTCCCAATACTTTTGTCCTAAAGAACTTTCCAATCAAGTCAAAATTCACCCGTTCTCTATTATATGTAAAAATGACACGTAAAATCTACTAGAGCAAAAAGCTAAATATCCCTCATTATTCACTGCTCCAGAACCCCGACCGTGTCTGATATTGCTTTTCTGATATCAGACTGATTTGCCACCAGAGGGTCAAAACATTTCTTCAATATCACTTTGTCAAACTTCTCCCGAGTTCCCCGTTCCTATGGAGATATTGAAGAAGTCAAAAGCTTTGGATTTACAGGGTCGTGTTTTGCCAGACGTTATAATCGACTCTCGGGTCCGTCGCCAGAAGCCCGTGCTCGCGTTTATTTGCCCGTTTCATCTCTCTGAGGTAATTTCTCCAACACACCAATCTCACTCCGATAGGCAATAATGCCTCGTATTTGTCTCAGTTAAGTGAAACTCAACCGAGCAATTATCAGCAATCGGTTTCTCGAGAAGCAGCGACTCGCACGCCGAGGTGAGTTATTATTATTATGAGTCATTGGAAAGGTGAAAGCAAATATTAGAGCCATGAATGAGCTATTCCAGCTCATGGGATATTCAGCAGACGAGCCGGAATATAAAAGTAGAACCGAGAGGAGGATATTCAGTACAAGTCATAATTATTTTCACAGTGAAACTCCACAGCCAGGTGTCAGACTCAGTGATTTATGAGTGTAATTTACCTGCACTTTGATGCCACACTTGGATTTTATTTACTCAGGTAATGTTTACCTGAAGGGTGAGGCACCTGGACTGAAATATCATATCACAATACCGATACTTTACTTACAGTACAATACTTTCAAGATACGTCATGTGATGTACAATGATATCGTTCGTTTAAAAACTGTTTCCTTTGGAGGAATCTGAGCCTAAGATTTTTTCTTTAAACTTTAAAACACTTGCCTCTATATGTATATAGAGTCTTCCCTCACCACATTCATAAACCTCCTCTTTGGTCTTCCTCTTTTCCTCCTTCCTGGTAACTCCATCCTCAGCATTCTCCTACCGATATACCCCATGTCCCTCCTCTGCACATGTCCAAACCATCTCAATCTCACCTCCCTCACCTTGTCTCCAAAACGTCCTATATGTGCTGTCCCTCTAATAAACTCATTTCTAATCCTGTCCATCGTCGTCACTCCCAACAAACATCTCAACATTTTTAGCTCTGCTACCTCCAGCTCCACCTCCTGTCTTTAACTTAATGCCACTGTCTCTAATCCATACAACATCTCAGGTCTCACCACAGTCCTATAAACTTTCCCTTTCACTCTCACAGATACTCTTCTATCACAAATCACTCCTGCTATCACTCTTCTCCACCCACTCCATCCATCCACTCTTTTCTTTCCCCTTTTCTTTAACATATACTGTAAACATATAAATATTTTTACTCTTTGTTTGACAGGAAATTAAATCCAAAATATTATAGCAAACTTGTCTTATTACTTATAATATATATATATATATATATATATATATATATATATATATATATATATATATATATATGTGTATGTTTGTGTGTGCATGTGTTTGGGGGAAAAAGTTCACACATGGCGGCGTTTGCTAATAAGTTACTGTTTGTTTGGTTGGTTGTTGCACTTTTAAAAATTTTTCCAAAGAATTCCCACATCTTTCATCTACTTCTGAACCTTTTGAAGTATAATAATAATAAAAAAATTAATACGTATATACAGTTCAGGATAACATTTTCCAAGTTGATGAGATTTGGATTCTAGAGCACGACTCTGGCTCAGGTCAATAGTACAGATCCTGAATAATAAGGACAAATAGAATAAGTTGAATAATAAACAATTAGGAGTTAGTAACTCATTGATTTAGAGCGTGTGTGGTGCAACAATGTGTGTGGTGTGCGAGAAGAAGAAAGTAACAAACGCTGTAGAGAAGTAGCAACATCAAAAACAGTCTTTTTTTTTTCAGATGCACTTAAACATCTCTACAGAGAGACAGCTTAATGAATTAGTCAACGATCATCAGACCAACAGACACTCTTACATACACACACACACACACACACACACACACACACACACACACACACACACATACACTCATTCACACATACTCAGTGACCTTCTTCCAGACCGGCGCTCTTGAGCGTGACTCGCCTGTAAATCAAAGCAACAAGTTCCTGTTTCCGAATCACAGCTTATATGTTTTGGCAGCGCAGTTGATACTCACAGAAGTGGACGAGGAGCGAGTGTGTCCCTGCTGCTGCTGCTGAGGACGAGGATGAGGACGAGGACGACACCAGGCCCTCCAGCTTCTTTGGCAACACTAATAAATCCACAACTGGAGGATGTGTGTGTGTGTATGTGTGTGTGTGTTTGAGTGTGATGAAGGTGGACACACACACATACACACACACACACATACACAGAGTCTGCCCCTGTCTCCACAGGCTGCTCCTGCACTGCCTTCCCTTCTGCTGCTTTTCATGCGAGGCCCTCCTCCCCCCCCTGCTGCCACAACACAGAGAGAGAGAGAGAGAGAGATGGAGAGATGGAGAAAGAGAGAGGTAGAGAGTGAGGCAATAAAAAATAGCAACAACTGAAAATATGAAAGAAAAAAAAAAATACAGGAAGCAAATGTGTCTCTGTGAAGGATTTTATAATCAGACTCAGTCTCCACCTCCGCTTGCCTCCCCGCCCCTATTGTTATGGCAACGGCCAATAGCACGAGCCTGTGATCCTCTCACATGGGGCTAATGCAATATGGTTATGTATGTATATGTGTGTGAAGTGTGTATGTGTGTGTGTGTGTGTGTGTGTGTGTGTGTATGTGTATATAAGAGAAGCTGTGGCTTCTCTAAATAGAAAATATGTCCAGAGCAGGCTGAACTGACTTCTGTAGGATCTACACACACACACACACACACACACACACACAGAGTTATATAATAGCATTTCTGCTAAATCCTCCATTCTGATTGGTCAGAAAATTTTGATTTATTCTCTATGGCAGCAGCTCTGATAGTAGTACAAACATGAATACATTCAATTCAGTTCATTTTTCTTTGTATTGCACTTTTAACAATGAACATTGTCTCAAAGCAGCTTTGCACAGATAATGTGTTGAGAAAGAATTAATACATTTGTTCTTTATAAGTGTAAGTTTATCCCTACGCCTGGAACGGATGTGTCAAGGGAAAAACACCCTGAGATGGCATAAGGAAGAAACCTTTAGAGGAACCAGACTCAAGAGGGAACATCATCCTCATCTGGGTGGCACCGAATGTCCATTTGTTACAGATATACCATGTTGAGGTGCAGATCAAATGCAAACTGTAGTCCTGAGTCAGTGTAGCAGACTGTTGACATTAACTACAGTCCAAATTCATCCTCAAAGCTCCTGTTTTTACTCCGTCATTTCATGGATCCCCAGGCCTTAGATGTGAACCATCCCCATCTGCACAAAGTGGAATCCAGTTGAAGAGAACACCATCCAGAGGCAGATCCAAAGAGAGGAAAGGGGCAGGAACAGTGATCACCGGTACATCAGGAGCATGTTTAACTAGACCGAGAGAAAGAGAGAAGAGGGGTGACAGAAAGAGAAGGATATGGATTATCATGTGTCCTTATTTTTGTATGAAAGTTAAGTTTGGGACTCCGGCAAGACTCGCTCTGGCATCATAACTAAAAGGAAGAACCAGAAGGTAATACTTCTAGCTGCATGTGGTTGTAGTAGAAGTACTTTCGTTTTATCCGATTTGAGCAGAAGGAAGTCATCAAGCATCCACTGTCTAATGTCCTTTACACACTCAGCAATATTTTGAAGTTGATCGCTCTCATCTTGTTTCGCTGAGATATACAACTGTGTGTCGTCAGCATAGCAATGGAAGCGAATACCATGTTTATGTATAATTTCACCCAGAGGCAGCATATATAAAGAGAAAAGCAGTGGGCCTAATACAGATCCTTGCGGAACATCAAACTTTACCTCAGAGAGTGTGAAGAACCATTTACATCAACAAACTGTTAGCGATCAGTCAAATAAGACCTGCAACAGGAGAGAGCTGTTCCCTTCATCCCAACAGCTTCTAGTTTAGTAAGGAGGATATTGTGATCAATGGTGTCAAAAGCTGCACAGAGGTCGAGCAAAACAAGTAAAGAGCCAAAACCCTGATCAGAGGCCAATTCATTAAAAGCCAAGTCATTTACCACTTTAACTAGCGCCGTCTCTGTGCTATGATGAGGCCGAAATCCCAACTGATACATTTCGAAAATGTTATTTCTAAGTAGATGTAAGAAACTTGACCTTGACCCTGTCAGCTGTCCAACCACAGGCCAAAATCAAACCTCCCCGTTTCGAAAATTTTGGAGATAAAGGGGAGGTTTGATCTTGGCCTGTAGTTGGACAGCTGACAGGGTCAAGGTCAAGTTTCTTAGTTAGGGGGTTGATAACTGCAGTTTAAAATATTTAGGTACAAAACCAGTGTTGCTGGAAGAATTTATTTTTAGAACAGGTTCAATTACTTATAGAATTATTTGTTTGAAGAATGAGGGATCGAGAATGCAGGTTGATGATTTTGATGAGAAAATAAATGAAATGAAGTCATTCTTCAACTTTGTAATCGATTGTCCATAATAATTACAGTCCTGTCTACAGGGTTATTTATAAAATAAAAAATATTTTGCCTGATGTTTTCAATTTTATTATGAAAAAGTCCATGAAATCATTACTACCTATTGATGGTGTGCATGTGAGTGCGGTGCTTTTTTTTTCCTGTTAATTTTGCTACCGTGCTGAATAAAATCTAAGATTCTGCTTGTTATTTTCTATGAGGGTGGAGAAATATGCTGATCAGCAGCACTAAGAGCTTTTCTAGAACTCAGAAGATTCTCCTTCCATGCTATTTGAAATTTCGATTGAAGCCATTTAGGTTCTAATTTGCACCTATGATCATTATACCACGGGGAATATATGAATACGAGTACTCTCATTTGAATATATTATTGTTTCTATAGCAACAACTCATAGACAGGGGACTCGTACTCATAGACAAGGGACTTGTACTCGGACACAGTGGACTCGTACTCGGAAACGGGGGACTTGTACTCATAGACAAGGGACTCGTTCTCATAGACAGGCGACTTGGACAAAGGGACTCGTACAGATAGACATGGGACTCGTACTTGGACACAGGGACTAGTTACTCAGACACAGGGACTAGTTACTTGGATACGGGGACTAGTTACTCAGACACAGGGACTAGTTACTCAGTCACAGGGACTAGTTACTCAGTCACAGAGACTAGTTACTCGGACACAGGGACTAGTTACTCAGACACAGGGACTAGTTACTCAGTCACAGAGACTAGTTACTCAGTCACAGAGACTAGTTACTCGGACACAGGGACTAGTTACTCGGACACAGGGACTAGTTACTCAGACACAGGGACTAGTTACACAGTCACAGGGACTAGTTACTCAGTCACAGAGACTAGTTACTCAGACACAGGGACTAGTTACTCGGACACAGGGACTAGTTACTCAGTCACAGGACTAGTTACTTAGTCACAGAGACTAGTTACTCAGACACAGGGACTAGTTACTCGGACACAGGGACTAGTTACTTAGTCACAGAGACTAGTTACTCAGACACAGGGACTAGTTACTCGGACACAGGGACTAGTTACTCGGACACAGGGACTAGTTACACAGTCACAGGGACTAGTTACTCAGTCACAGAGACTAGTTACTCAGACACAGGGACTAGTTACTCGGACACAGGGACTAGTTACTCAGTCACAGAGACTAGTTACTCAGACACAGGGACTAGTTACTAGGACACAGGGACTAGTTACTCGGACACAGGGACTAGTTACTCAGACACGGGGACAGAGAAGTGAGCAGGAGGTTTAATGCCATGTTCTTGTAACCACCATCATCTCTGCATTGTGTTTCTCAACTGATGAAATCAATGAGACGCTCAACATCTATTGCAGGAACGACAGTTTTTTTTGTATTCTGATAAAAGTCTGTCAGTTGAGCCATTATGACGTCTGCCAAAAAAAGAATGGTGGAAAACATGGTAGAAAATGAAAAATAAATGCTGAAATAATGGTTTCAAATTTACACCTCATTTAAAGCTTCTCGTCTTTATATTGTTTTGACTTTGAGGAATTTGGGTTTGTGGGACTCAAACAACCTGGATGTAAAAATATCTGAGCAAAAATCAGTGCAACCGTCAGCGGCTTCATCGAACATTCTGTCTCCACTGAAAAGTTCAGATGGATCACTATGTTCTTTTCAAAAGCAACAAGAGAGTGACAGGAAATTGGAGTTCCACATGAGTCCTTTTCTTACAGTGTTTTATTACACACAAAATGTTCTTACACTCATTACAGAACAACCACACCCTGCCCCACACCCTGCCCCACCCTGCCCCACACCTGCCCCACCCTGCCCCTCCCTGCCCCACCCTGCTCCACACCCTGCCACACCCTGCTACACCCTGCTACACCCTGCCCTAAATTCTACTAGATCTTCTGAGATCTTTAAATAGGTTACTCTAGTTGGTATCATGTTTATCATCTGTGCAAACGAGTGGATTTCCGTTTCACTTCCAGATTAAGAGTGGATGTTAGATTGTAAATATAAAGCACTTTAGGACATTAATCACATTTGGTATTGCAAAACTGTGATTACTACACTTTGTGTGATTAAATGAATGAAAAAAAAAGTTATATATGTTATTTTCTCTTTGTTTATGTCAAACAATAAAAATCCTTTTCTGCTTTTTATGCTTCAATATTAAATTAAATAAAATATAAAATTTAATGCAAGACTGATATAAAATATTAATGATATTAATAATATATTTATATAAAAATATGGTTCAAATTGATCATTTTACAATAATAATGAAATTTAAATTATAATAACAACAGATATAAACTAGGAAAGGAAGGGGGGCTAAGCAGGAAGCATACTGACCACAACATTAAAAGGGAAACTAAATATTTTTCACATACACTGTTTTGATCACATGCCAAACTGCAGGGCATTTTTTGGTCTATAACAGGAAGTAAAAGTGTCAGTCAGATAGACAATGTTGGCATCTGATGTAACTGTTGAATAAATGTTGCATGATTTGGTAAATTTCGTGGATGAAGCGAGTTGTGATTAGCTGACAATTTAGAGAGCCGGCTTCTTTTTCCTGTAATTTCTGAAGTCGTCAGTTTCGCCTACAGAACTGGAAGAGTCATATGTTTTAGCCGAAACAGAAACCCATAGGCCTTTACTTATTTTTGTAGACTTTTACCACATTTAATTATCAATGAAGTGCAATTGGATGATGTAATTTTTACACATTGTAATCTTTGGCAAATGACTGTTACAAAATATTATTGTTATTATTATCATTATCATTAATAATATTATTAATGATAATGATAATAATAAATATTATAAACATTATTAATAATACTAAATTGACTTTAAACCAAGCATTAGTCAAACTGTCCTTCATATACTAAATAAACATTTTTTTCAGTTATTTATTTGATTTATTAGTTTATATATATATACTGTATATATATATATATATATATAATTTTTTTTTTACATGACCTTCTCTGTATTTGGAGCTGATCTGAGAAACAAGGTACGAATGGTAGATCTATGAGAGAGAAGTTGTATGGACTGTTATTAACTATGTTCAGATCACTTTTCATTCAATCTTCTTTTCCTAATTTTTTGTTGAAAAGGCAGGATCATCCCAGGCCTTCCTAGTCTCAGTCACAGGTTCCTGGGGAACCTCAGACAATGAGGTACAAACTTTCCAGCAGGTTCTGGGTCTGACCATGGGATCTCCATCTAGTGAAACTAGCACATCTCTTTTAAGAGAAAAGCCCAGAGCACCAGAGAGACAAAGGCTTTACTCCAAGGCTCTCTTTGATTGTTGAGCTTCACACCCTATCATGGACAGTATGCCCAGAGGAGCCTCATCTCCACCAAGGGTTCTCAAGACCTTATTGTTTCAGTGTCTACAGCTCGTGACCATGGCTGAGGCCTGAACCACCGTTTTTGTTTACTGTAATAATGAAACTGTGAACCTTAACTTCTGATTCTCTCAATTTCTAATAAAAGTCTGGGTTAATATATTGAATTCTTTGCATCTGACACTTTCTGGAAGCTAAAGACATCATGATGAACTGGGAATTAGAAATATAAACTTCCTGTAGGCGGTGGTGATAATTGAAAGCGTGTGCGTACCCGACTGCTGCTTATAAAGCCTTTTTAGCTTTTTTCTCCGCCGCTTTGAGCGCAGTAGAAACCCGAAACCCCGGAGTCCGATGACCTGCGGAGGTCCAAAGCCAAAGCTTTAATAAGGGACGAAGGCAGCTGAGCATGTACAGAAATAACAGGAGGGAGAAGACGAAGGGAGTCCGGCATCCGCTTTCATCCAAGGACAGCACAGAGCGCCTAATTGAGGTTGGAACTTGGTGGAGAATTGGGCAAAGAGGTGGAGGGGGTTGGGGGTGTAGGCAGGGAGGAGGTCGAGGAAGAGGTGATGAATGTTCTCGGTGCTTTGGGGGTGGCTATTAGAGCACATGGTGTAACAAGTTTGTGCCAAGTTGCAATTCTCCACAGGCACGGACAAAAACACCAGCACAGTTTGCATCATTAAATGTGAGGTTGTTCTACAAGTGGAGCAGCTTCAATAGGAGCAAGAGATTTTAGTCCAGCAGCACAGCAAAAGCACAAATATTCTCACATGTACCTTACATACTGTAAGCATCCACCTCCTCCCACCATCCACCCCCTCCCACCATGTTCTACTGTTACAACCCGGAGCAGAACTGAACATCATTTATGAAATGATCTAATCACTCCATGCATAATGAATAATGTACACCGACCAGCCATAACATTATGACATTATAAGTGTAGAACACTGATGATCTCTTCACCATGGCACCTGTTAGTGGTGAAATATATATTAATTAGGCAGCAAGTGAACATTTGGTCCTCAGAGTTGACGTGTTAGAAGCAGGAAAAATTAGTGTAAGGATTTGAGTGAGTTTGACAAATTGTGATGTAATGAAACTCACGTGCGAGGAGAAGCTATGCGACAGAGTGCGCACGTGGTCAGATCAGCAGACGTGGTAACGCACGTGGTCAGAATAGCACCTGTCGCACAGCTTCCAATGTACGGAAGATGTCTTTTGGCACACTGACTTATGAAGGTCGGTGCTCCCTGTGACTGTGCGTGGGGCCTCGTCCTGCCTTCTGTTCGTGTGTTAGAAAAGTAGTCTCAAAACTTTTCAATACCACCTTGTATTTTATATATTATATGGAGGAAACACACACACACACACACACACAAACACACATACAATACATACAATATATATATATATATATATATATATATATATATATATATATATATATATATATATATATATAGTTGTTTTTTGTCGCTACAGATTTCTAGCATTTTCCAGAAAGCAGCCGCAAGTTCTCCACTATGTCACGCCACACATGCAAATGAGAACCGAGGACGAATAAATGTCTTGTGACGAGCTCTAACTGACGAGCTGAATGAACCTATTCAAGCTTCTAAAGCCGAGGAAGCAGAAGCTGTTTGTGTGGATGCTTTTTCACGTCAGTGTCCTAGCAAGCAAGCAAACAGGATCGTAAACGGTTCACGGCCGTTGGATTAATTACTCAGAGACAAAAATGAAATTGGGAGAAATGAAATCAAATTTGCTATTTCTATAATGCAATTAAACCCAGTGAATGAGTGAGTAAAGGGAGTGTAAAGTAAACGCACTGCAGAGCAAAGCACATGCACAGGATATGAAATGTTGAATAAAATGCAGTTGTTGTGTTTATTAGAATTGCCACAGTAATTTCAGTTCATCCCTGTAACTCAAATCTTTTCATTCCATTCAACAAAATGACTTGTCCGGATTCGTTTGTTTAAAATATTGGGACTCCTGAATATTCCAGCCATATGTGGTTCTTCTGCAAACTGTTATCACAAAGTCAGAGGCACACAGAAGATCTGCTTTACATGGGTTGGAGTGAAAGATCTCCTGCTATGGAGCGTCAATCTCATTGAACATGATGAGTTGGATTGCTGATTGCACCCCAGACCTCCTCATCTCACCTACATCAGTACCTGCCTTTACTTACTTTAAACCCTTGTGTCTGAAGGAGCACAAATCTCTACAAATTCACTCCAAAATCTGTGAAACGAAACGACATTCCCCCAAGACCGAGGTTCTACATTGACGTGTCTGGGTATGATGCGCCCCCTGCATGCCACATCACTAATTATTAATTTATAATTCAGTATATCATTTCACCATAAATGCCAACACTTACTTATTTGTATGCTTTTTGATCGTATGCTTCTGTTACATCTTGAACAATGTTGGTGTACGTCAAAGAAACAAGTCTCAATTAGAGAACTTGTGAATGAATGTCTCTATTAAGTCAGAGATGTGTGTGTGTGTGTGTGTGTGTGTGTGTGTAATTGGGAAGACGATCTCACTTAGTAACTTGGAGATTTTTTAGTGTGCACTCTGAGCGCTGGAGTTCACAGCAGCCATATTTGGAGGCCATAATGGTTGCTGGGAGTCTAAATGACTGAGAAAGCCAAGGATCTATTCATAAACCGTTCGACTGCAAACATGTTGTGTTCACACACCAGTCGTATTTGAACAGGATTATGTTTCCCTGCCCAGCATTCAGTCTATGCATTTCCACTGCAGGTTGATTCTTTTATTTCCGCTCTAATCATACGCACTTGAATTGAACCTCTATGTGTTCAGGGAAAAGAAATATGGCGGCTTGATGCGATCCAAACACAGTAATAACACGTACCTGCTTCTAAATCAATAGGATTGAAAGCAACACAGCAATTTTAAAGCATGTGGGGTTTTTTTTTCTTTTTGAGTCGACGATCAACTACAGAAAACCCTGGAAAAAAACCCACATTGACTTAAGTTGGAAAATAAAATAATCATTTACATCTTGTACATTTCAGGAGCATTTCTGACATGAGGAGATATTCATCTTTTATGAAAATATCCTGCTTTTGTCCGATTTAATCCCTTTGCCGGAAATTGTATTTTAAACCCACTAACCACATAGTGGAGAAGTTTGTGGACACCTGAACATGTGCTTTTTGAACATCCGTTCTACATTTAGTCTCCATTTGCTGTTTTAATAACCTCCACTCTTCTGGAATGATGTTTCACTTGATTTTGTGGAAGATTAATTCAGCACAAGGGTATGAGGAAAGTCAGTTACTGATGTAGGTGAGAAGGTGAGGAGGTCTGGGGTGCAGTCAGAATCCACATTCATCATGTTCAATAGGGTTGAGAGGTCAGAGCGCTATCGCAGGAGATCGTCCACTCCAAACGAAGGAAAGCATATCTCCATGGAGCTTCTAGTTCAAGTGAAGGGAAAATTCCATGCTACAACATCCAAGTCTGTGCCCCCAAATTTGAAAAAAAAAAAAACAGGTGTCCCAATACTTTTGTCCGTTTGTGTTTTTGTTGTGTTTTTATCCATTTCTAGTCGAGTATCAGCTCACGAAACTGTTCCCATTCAAAATTGCGCATGTTGTAGCAGCTTAAAACACACAAGTGGCCTTTTCTTCACAACTTCCCACAGAAAACACAGACTCTCCTCTCCTGGAGACCAACAAAAATGCGTGTGAAAGTTCTGACACTGGAGACTCCTTCCATAAATGACATTTTGTGGATGCCCTCATCCAGGGGCAACTTACATTTATCTCATTTATACAACTGAGCAGCTACGGAGGGGGTTAAGGGCCTGGCTCAGGGGCCCACGAGTGGCAGCTTGGTGTGGCTGGTATTTGAACTCAAGACCTTCTGCTTCAACATCATTGCCTTAACAACTAAGATACTGAGCTCCTCTTTTTTGTTTGTTTGTTTTTTTGCCTGTTAATTATTATATGTCTTTAGTTTTTGATGTTACCATAGAAACTGTGACGTATCAGAAAGAAAGCAGTGGTTTAATAAATCATGCGATTTTTTTTTTTGTCATTTTGGAGAAATGCTGAGAGAGAGAGAGAGAGAGAGAGAGAGAGAGAGAGAGAGAGAGAGAGAGTGATTAAAAAAAAAAAGTTCTGACTCCGGGCAACATGGTGAGATCTGATTATATCAGCGATGCCCTTCAGCACGGGCCGAGCGCGGCCAAACAAACGCTTCGACAAAATGAAAATCTTTTTCGGGAGGCAGCAGACACGGGGCGGCACGGGGCGGCACGGCGGGTTAATATTTAATGAACAAACAGAAATGTGATGCGGGCCTTAGCGGGCCGGCGTGTTTACACAGGAGCAATCTGCAGCTTTCGGAAAAAGAGCCGGATTTGATTTATGGCTGAGTGGAGAGTGAGAAAATGGGACACCCCGGGTAGGAACGAAAAAAAAAAAACAGAGAGCGAGACCCCTCATGTCGAGCTCTTTCCCGAAGAAATGAGGAGTCAGCACATTGACTGGATAACAAGACACTTCATCAAGCGCTCCCTTAGCGAGAGAGAGCAGCTTCGGATCGATGGCGCTCAACTCGCCACGCGTTTGGGGAGTGGCTCTTTTTTTGTCTTTTTTCTTTTTTTTTCAGCAGCGTGTGCACTTATTCCGGCACCATATGGAGCTAAGGGTACTCTAGTAACTCCTTTTGGAAATGGTTTTCAAGATATTCTTATAAGGAAGTGCTAAGCACCTTGCGTCTACTCCGACAGCTTGTCTGTGCTTATTTTTATCCCCGCGTAGGCGTTGAGAGAGAAACTGAAAAGATATTTGTAAAAAAAGGAAAACACTTCAGGCATGCTGTCAGCGGAAAATACTCCGAACCAGGGTGGTGTGATGAAGTGAAATTAGTCTTCCAGCATGAAATGGATCCTTTTCCTCTAATAATGCAGCGGTTTGCATTTGTGCTCATTAAACAACAACAATAGCTACAGTGTTGTGACAGAAGTATTGGGACACCTGACTTCTCCAGCCATATTTAGTACTTCTTTAAACACAACTGTACAGAACATGTTTGAACGCAGTACTATGGAATTATTTCATGAACTAGGAGACCCAATCTTGTTCTGGCAGATCTTCCCCTGAACGCTATTTGTCCACTCCAAAACACAGCTGCACGGCTTGTGTTCAATCTGCCCAAGATCTCCCATACCACCCCACCGCTGCGCTCCCTTCACTGGCTTCCAGTAGCTGCACGTATCAGATTCAAAACACTGATGTTTGCCTACAAGGCCAAAAATGGACCAGCGCCATCTTACCTCAGTGACCTCATTACATCTCGCACTGCACCACGCTGTCTGAGATCCTCCAGCACTGCTCGACTGGTACCACCTTCTCTCAGAATATGAGGCAGGTACACTTCTAAGCTCTTCTCTGTTCTGTTCAGGTGGTGGAATGAACTTCCCCTAGATGTCCGTACAGCAGAGTCCCTGACTATCTTCAAGCGACGATTGAAGACCTACCTCTTCCTGAAACACTTAAATTAGCACTTCCAAGTTTGTAGAATTCAAGAGTTATATTTATATTAAGTTTGTAATCTTGCGTACCAGTGTAGATTTATTCATCTTTTGTACGTCGCTCTGGATAAGGGCGTCTGCTAAATACCGCAAATGTGAATGTAAAAGTAAATGTTCCAGCATGGCAATGCCTCTTATGCACAAAGCCAGCTCTATGAAGATCTGCTTTACATGTGTTAGAGTGGAAGATCTTCTGCTATAGAACTATCGAACAGGATGAATGTGAACGCTAACTGCACCCCAGGCCTCCTCACCTTCTCATATACACCAGACTTTACTAACACCCTTGTAAACCTCAATCACAAATATAACAGCAAATGGGGACTAAATGTGGATAGGAATGTGAAAGGAAAAGGGGGCGGAGCCACACGCTGAAGAGAATGTAGCACTATGAGTCTTGACTTTACCCAATAAACGTGACGTCAGGTGAAAGTTGATTAATGCGAATGTGAGGTTTTTTAATGTATTTCTTTATTTTTTTTACATAAAATATAATACATTTGCTGCATTTGAAATCGTTGTTAAGCAGTTCGACACATTTGTTAGGCTCCTGTACAAGTGTAAAACATCACAAACTAATAATTGTCAATTCAATGCACTAACAAAGAGACGAACGAAGATCTGCTGACTCATTAAAAATGTGGATTCCGTTCCACATTTAATCCCCATTTGCTTTTGTAATGACCTCCACTGTTCTAGGAAGATGTTCCACTAGATCATGTAGAGATTTGTGTCAGGTACTGATGTAGGTGAGAAGGTGAGGAGGCCTGCAGTGCAGTCAGCGTTCACATTTGTCCTATTCAATAGGGTTTAGATCTCAATAGCAGGAGATCTTCCACTCCAACCCATGTAAAGCAGATCTTCATGGAGCTGGCTTTGTGCACTTTGTGTCATGCTGGAACAGGTTCAGGTCTCCTAGTTCAGGAATACTGTACAGTTTGGTGAAGATCCACGTATAGCCGAGAACGTCAGGTGCCCCAATACTTTTTTCCGTATAGTGTATAATCAACCATGGTCACATGTAAAATGGTCACGTGTTTGAGAAAGACTACTGCGTATTGTGAAACGTGACTACACTGAGGTCTGACTGTGTCCTGAGCGAATATAATCGCGCTGTAGTTAAAAAAACATCT
The DNA here is from genome assembly GCF_014805685.1 of Silurus meridionalis. Taxonomy (NCBI): domain Eukaryota; kingdom Metazoa; phylum Chordata; class Actinopteri; order Siluriformes; family Siluridae; genus Silurus; species Silurus meridionalis. Next base: position 2,770,554 of record NC_060902.1, read on the forward strand.
CGAGGATTGTTCTCTCTGTGGGAATCCCATCAGCCTCCGACTGTGCGTGAGCAGGTGAAAAAGGAGCGCTCTGTTCCCTCCAGGTTTTTTTTGTTTTCTTTCTTTATCGTTATTTGCGAGTACGGACTGCTCTACGAAGGCCAATTATTATGCCTCTGCCGTCCCCTTTCGCTTCTCCGAGCCAATAAAAGGAAGCTTTATGGGAGTGTGATGTCATCGCTCGGTCACACGGCGTGAGGCCGATAGACCGCCTCGCTCGGCAACAATGCCCATTTCACACTCCGGTGCAGCGGGCGGCCTCATGAGCAAGAAAAATAGAGCTTAGGCCCTCTGTCTCTTCGCTTTTCGATTCTCTACATGAAGATGCAATAAACAGCCTTCTAGGGTAAATAAAGAATTTAAATATATATATATTTTTATTGGAACATTTATCATAATTTTTTTCAGTTTCCGTGCAAACAAAATTTTACGTCAAAATGCCAACATCTGCAGTGTGTGAAAAAAAGCTCAGGGGGTCCGCGACTGCATGCTTCGCCATCACTTTTTTAATAACGTGTTTTCTCTCGAATCCGGGGGACGGAATGTGTTCGTTATTCACTTATAACTGCTTGTTCAAGACACTTTTTTAGGGACGTTTGTTCGGGACACTTGTTTGCTACACTTATTAAAGATACTTACTAGAAACACTAATTGGGGATTACAACTGGACTGTGACACATCCTAAGGACATTTGTCATGGACACTTGTTAATTAAACTTGTTTGGGACACTTGATAGTGACACGTCTTAGTTGCACTACTTAGTAGAGTAGACAGTAGAGACGTGTTATATACACTTGATAGTGACACTTATTTGGGACATTTACAGCATTTGGTAGATGCTCTTATTCATAGCGACCTACAGCTGAGCGGTTGAGGGATAAAGACCTTCTCAAAGGCCCAGCAGTGGCAGTTTGGTGGTGCTGGGATTTGAACTTGTGACCTTCTAAATCCAATGATCCAATCACTGAGCTACCACCTACCAGTGACTATAGACCCTTCATATCTACACTTAATAATAGAGACACTTGTTATTGAGAGTTGTTAGGGACACTGGATAGTGACACTTTTAAGGACACTTTATAGGGACACTTGTTATTGAGAGTTGTTAGGGACAATGAATAGAGACACTTTTAAGGACACTTTATAGGGACACTTGTTATTATGAGTTGTTAGGGACACCATATAGTGACTTTTAAGGACACTTTATACAGACACTTGTTATTGAGAGTTGTAAGGGACACTGAATAGAGACACTTTTAAGGACATTTTATGGAGACACTTGTTACTGAGAGTTGTTAGGGACACTGGATAGTGACACTTTTAAGGACACTTTATAGGGACACTTGTTATTGAGGGTTGTTATGGACACTGGATAGTGACACTTTTAAGGACACTTTTTAGGGACACTTGTTATTAAGAGTTGTTAGGGACACTGGATAGTGACTTTTGAGGACACTTTATAGGGACACTTGCTATTGAGAGTTATTAGGGACACTGGATAGTGACACTTTTAAGGACACTTCATAGAGACACTTGTCATTAAGAGTTGTTAGGGACACTGGATAGTGACTTTTGAGGACACTTTTTAGAGACACTTGTTATTGACAAATGCTAGGGGCACTTGATAATGACACTTGTTCAGGACAATTCTTATAATAATCAATAGTGACACTTCTAAAGACACTGGTTCAGGACATTTGTCATGGACACTTGACAATTGCACTTGTTAGGGACACTTGTTATTCACAATTTCTAGGGACACTCATTAGTGACACTTGTTAGGGACACTTACTAAGTAAGAGTTTTTGTGAAACGTTTTCGAAAACAGTGCCGCTGTGGATGCGACGGACACGAGACGTGTTTATGATGTTTTGAAAACTATATCCATTTAACAATACGGAAGCCTCAAAGAAAAAAATAAAACCAAGCAAGACAAACATCTTCCTACATCTACTCCCTGCTGTCCTTCCTCTACCGTGGTCCTCTTATCTTTATTATGAAGCCAGACAGTACGGTGTGAAAGTCAGAACGTCTCCCAGTCTGGCGCTCAAGAAGTGTGTTCCTTAATCTCGATCGTGACTCCGAGCTCCCGCGTCTTCGCTCTGTTCTCCGCTGACAGCACGTCGGATAAAAGCTCGGAATTCTGCCAGGCTGCCTTGACAAGGGTGTCAGCTGCGCTTTGAATTATGCACGTTCCAGCCTTAATAAAGGGGCTTGGAATTGATCCTTTCAAGAAAAAGCAGAAGACGACGATGACGGTAAAAGACAAAGGCCAGAAAGAGATGAAAAGGGAGAGCGGCTCCTGTGAAGACGGAGGTCGATCCGTTCGCCGTGAAGACATTAAACGCTGTGGCGTTCTTTCAGAGGCGAAATCTTCAACCATTAGCAGTGAAGCGATACGGAGCCATGTGCATGTCATGTGACGCGGAAAATCCAGATTGTTCCTGTTGATCGATGGAGAATTTATTGCCACTCTTCAAAAAAAAAAATAGGTGCTCAGTCATTTGTATTCTTTAAAAAACAACTATTAGATGCTTCTTCTGATAAGAAACTCTTGGTTAGAGCTGGAATCACTGGAATCAAGTTCTAGAGGAATTTAACCAAGCTGAGATTTTTGTCCTTCAACAGTTTGTCCCAAAGTTGGAGAAACACAATTGTAATGGACGTTTTTGGATGAGGTAGTATTACATTTTCCCTTCACTTGAACCAGGAGATCAAAACCTGTTCCAGCAGGACACAAAGCCAGCTCCATGAAGATCTGCTTTACATGGGTTGAAGTGGAAGATCTCCTGCTATAGTCAGTACCTGACTTTACTTGTAGGTGAATGAACACAAATCTCTAGAAAGTCTGGTGGAACATCTTCCAAGAAGAGTGGAGCTTATTATAACAACAAATGTTGACTAAATGTGGAATGGATATTCGAAAAGCCCATACCAAAAAGTTACTGACATGATGAAGCTTCACCCACAGGGTCTTCAGTATTCCACAGGGTCTTCAGTATTCCACAGTATTTATTTTCATGTTTGACTTATTAATAAATAAATACATACAGTACGGCCTAAAAGTTTGGACACACCTTCTCATTCAAAGAGTTTTCTTTATTTTCATGACTATGAAAATTGTAGATTCACACTGAAGGCATCAAAACTATGAATGAACACATGTGGAATTATATATGGAATTATATACATAACAAAAAAGTGTGAAACAACTGAAAAATGTCATATTCTAGGTTCTTCAAAGTAGCCACCTTTTGCTTTGATTACTGCTTTGCACACTCTTGGCATTCTCTTGATGAGCTTCAAGAGGTAGTCACCTGAAATGGTCTTCCAACAGTCTTGAAGGAGTTCCCCGAGAGATGCTTGGCACTTGTTGGCCCTTTTGCCTTCACTCTGCGGTCCAGCTCACCCCTAAACCATCTCGATTGGGTTCAGGTCCGGTGACTGTGGAGGCCAGGTCATCTGGCGCAGCACCCCATCACTCTCCTTCTTGGTCAAATAGCCCTTGATGCCTTCAGTGTGAATCTACAATTTTCATAGTCATGAAAATAAAGAAAACTCTTTGAATGAGAAGGTGTGTCCAAACTTTTGGTCTGTACTGTATATAAATGAATACATTTCATTACTACTATTACGTCCTGGTCTTTTCGAAGCGTGTCAAGCACCTTCTACCATGGTGTCAAAAAGGTTACTTTGGTGCTGGATCTTCTCTTCAGGAAGAGGGCAAAGTCCGCAGGAGTTCAATCTGGCGAGTAGGAAGGGTGCGGAAATGAGATCATGCGGATTGTTAACCGACGATCATCATGCACGAGTTGCCGAATGGTTTCGACATTATTGGGGGTTGAGCTCGTTGATGGTCTTCATGATCTTTCGTTGTCACTTTTGAACACCCCGACTGACATGTTGCAGCGTCACCGTATGCTAAAAGTCTCTGTGGCAGATTTGGCCAATTTCATGCAGAATTTTACGTTTGCTCTTTGTGCTAACTTGCTCTCTGTGATGAAATCGCAGACGTGGGAACAAACGTGGTCAGAACATCACCATTTATCACTAATAGTGTTTCATTGCAATCATTGATTCTTATTAGAGACCCCTGTAATAAATACTTGATACTGACACTTGTTTGGTACATTTTTACAGACATTTAAAAAACTATATTTGTGGACACCTGGCCATAAGCTTGATTTTTTTGAACTTCTTGTTCCACATTTAGACCTGTTATAATAACCTCCACTCTTCTGGGAAGATGTTCCACTAGATGATGAGTGTAATGGTGAAGATTTGCACTCAAGCCGTAAACCAGGTACTGATGTAGGTGATGTTTGAAGGCCTGGAGAGCAGTCAGAGTTCACATTCATCCTAATAGGGTTGAGGTCAGATCTTTTATAGGAGGCCTCTCAAGATCCTGAGATTCCATGGAGTAAATATGTTTTGTTCGGTCTGAACATTTCCACTAAGATGTCCTGAATAAGTGCTGCTAACTTCAGCGAGTCCAAATTTCCTCTTTTCCTCCATTTAACTGAAACATAAGTAAAGTGCGCTGTGATGAGAAATGTTTCAGTCTCGTTCCATTCGCATGCGAGACAAAGCCGTCACGTTGCAAAAGAGAAGACAATCAGTGAGGCTTTGCTGTATAACGTAATGTGATGTCATTTCCTGTTTGAATGTATAGAAATAATTTAGCAGGCGGCAGACAGAATGTGACTTACGCTATCACTCGTTTTTTTTCCAGCATGATTTAAAGTTATTGCTATAAGCTGTGTGTGTGTGTGTGTGTGTGTGTGTGTGTGTGTGTGTGTGTGTGTTTTCCTAGCTGTGGTGCTAAAAGCTAGCTAGCCTCATCAGAGCGCTGTTTGAAGATGAGATCGTGGGCTCGGTGTCGAGGTTTCGCGAGGTTTTCGTGTGAGGTTTTCGTTCGGCTGCGTCGGCGGAATGTTCTAATTAAAGAATGAAAACTTGTGCCTTATTATAGCGTGTTTGCTGCTGTACACTGTGTGCTACGGAGTGAACGGCCTGAACGGAGAGATAATTATTGCCGTCTTCGCTGGAACACTCCTTTACTGTTTTTATCAGTCTGGGGAGAGATGAAACATCGCCTCTGGAGACAGCGAGGCATTCGAATCCATCTGTGGAAAGTTTTTTGGCAGTTGTATACCGAGATGCAGCATGATGATGTACGCAAGTGTGTGTACCTCAAGCATAAACAGTGTGAGGCTTCATGCAAGAGGATTGTTTTTGTGTTTGTTTGGTATTTTTTTGTTTGTTTGTTTGTTTTCTGAGCCACACTTCTCCATTTTACTCAAATTGGTATTGCTATTTAAACTTCACATATTTTAATTTGGTCATTTGTTTACATTTTATGAATTTCTTTTTTTTTTTTTTTAGAATTTATATTAGATTTTTCTATTTTTTCCTTAGGCTTCTTTTTCTTTACTTTTTTTTTTTTTTACAATTTTGTATTTTTATTTCCTCAATTTTTCTTCACATATGTAGTTTTTTACTTATACCTATTTGTTTGTTTGTTTGTTTGTATGTATGTATGTATGTTTGTATGTATGTATGGTACTTAGACCAGATTTTAGATTTTATTTTAATATTTTTATTTTTTAGATTTTAGTTTTTTTAGAATTACTATTAGATTTTTTTTTATTTATTTGTGCTCAGGATATTTTATATATATATATATATATATAAAATATCTGTCTGTCTGTCTGTCTGTCTTTGTTTTTGATTTTCTACTCTAATTAACTGTAATTTTTATTTTAACTGCATATATATATATATATATACACACAAAACACAAAGTTTCTCGGTCATGAAGCTGCAAAAGCTTGACACTGGAGACTCCTTCCTTCAAAAATAAAAAATCTTGTGTAATCCCTTTCAGGTTCTTCATCAGGTTCTACCTGGCTGTTACTATGGAAACAATGACATACTGCATTCGAATAAGTGTGTTACTGTAAAGAACAATAAGTAAGTGTGAATCCTGTCCAGTCTCTTACAATCAATATCCCACATACAGTAATGTGTAAATTTGTGCTGTTGAAATTCGTAGATTTGCCAATTCAGCCTCGTGCATTTTCAATACTTGTATCCAAAACATAGTTTATATCAGAAAATACTCAAATAAAACAGTTATATTGAAAAAATGACTAAACATTTTGACTCTCTTGTTCGTAAACAAGGATAAAAGGACTTGTTGTTTTGATGGTAATGATGTGTTCATTGACACAAATACTTACTTTTAAGAGAAGAACTAAGGATTTTGAGCAAAAAACAGGCTTTTGCAAGAAATCCAATGTACTGTGCTGTTTGTACACATTGTTTTGAGAATGCACTTACTGATTTGCAAATCTTAAGGATGATTCGAGTAATGCTCCAAAGCAACTGAGAAAAGCTGTAATGTAGACCTGTGATTTAACCCTAACTTTCATACCATTCAGAATGAGAAGTTCTGAAGTTCAGTAGAGCTGTAATGAGGAGATGGACCTGTGTATCTGATATCCTGTTAAATTGTAATTACGTTACTTTGGGTGTCATTAGTTTTGTCTTCGCCCGGATGCGGTGTGTTACTCCGTGCTGTTGTTCTCGGGGTAATGAAGCGGTGAGGCGTTATGCATGCGACTCTGTTGCTCCTGCGTACAGGAAGCATCTGGGGAGGGCCTTTCTGATGAGGGGGAATAGAGTGAAAGCCCTCGCTCTTAAACACACCTTCCTGTGTCTTTCATGCATCACTAACCTTTGAGCTCTACCTCACTTTCCTACTATCTCCATCTCTCTTTCTGTTCTCCTCTCTTCTCTGTCTCTCTCATTCCGGCATACACCAGAAATCCAATCAACAGCTCCGGCTGAAGAGCCCGCTAGCAAAATGGCTGACCTCTGAGCACGATGAAGGGAACGCCAGAGAGGAAAAGACGGATGAATGACAGAAAAGAGCCATGATGAGGTCAGGCGGAGAGGAAACACAAAACGAGTGGATGGAGGGGTTTAGAGTGAAATAAGGAAAGAAGAAAAAATATACGGGGATTTTTGTGCATGTGTAGGTGTGTGTGTGTGTGTGTGTGTGTGTGTGTGCTTGAACACCTAACTTCACATCTGTATAAATAGCAGCACAGATGTTTGTAAAAACTTTGTGTTTGGATAAGAAATGAAATGCAATGAAATAAATATATATTTAAAAGAAATAGAAAAAAAATGGCGCAGTCATATTTTTAGTATTTCATCTGTTCCATTATCTGGCTGTCATAATGAGATCGGGGATTTTCAGACCAGACACCTATTTTCAATTTTCAGCTCCCTGAGTACGACGCCATCGATTTCACACTGTAACCTGAACACAGGGGGAAAAAGTGAAGTATTAGTTCTTTTGCCTCAGGTAAAAAAATATATATAAATAAATAAATAATACTAATAATATATATATATATATTTTTTTTTTTTTTTTTAATATATATATGAATGGTAAGATTCGCTTTGGTGCATCAGCATAAAGGAACAAGTTGTCATTTCTATGGTGAAGCATCGTTTTTAACATACTTGCATCAATAAAATTATATTTATTTACTGTATATATTATTAGTAGACGTGCTGTACTTTTATTATTAAGAAAGTGACCAATAAATTGTGACCAATATTCGATATGTAGATGGATTTCTCGTCGCTAAGCTGTTTCTCGAGCGCGTTCTCTCAGCACCGCTGCTGCTACGTGAACATGACGTATCACAGCGCTACGGGGAACGAGGCGTGTCCTGAGAGTCACGTACAATACAGATTTACATGGCAGAGGTAGAGCTGTAACTTCCTGCAGACACAACAGGAAAAAAACGTCTGGATTTATTTAATCTTTTTTTTTTTTGCACTTCTAAGGCGTGTTTGTGAAAGGGGCCATGCGTTAGAAGTCGGAAGGCACTTATGTATATATACACAAACATCCTTGTTCATCTAACAAAATATTGTTTCCATCCTTTCTTTTTTATTTATTTTCTTTTAGATTTATTCCATGACTGACACCAAGCTGTTAAACACTTTCTGGTTCTTTCTCCAGCCTGATGGAATTCTTTCTCCTCTTTTCATCTGACCATGTCTCACCTTTCAAAGTTTCAGCAATGAATTCAATTTCCTCGATCCCCCACCTCAATCTACCCCTCCTTCTCCCCTCTCCCCTCCTTCCTCGATCGGAGAAGGCCCTCGCTCCCCCACGGGGAATTGAATCCTTTTTTGCCCTGCGATTGTGCCTTTTTTTATTGCATGACAAAGAAACCGTCATCATCGCCTCACTTCTGCAACAAAACGCTCTTTTGTGTCGGAAGTGAAAGCCGGCTGTGATGCGATCTCCACTAGATGGCATGGCAGTGTCACGTCCAGTCTCTCCAGCAGGAGCTCACACACACACACACACACACACACACACACACACACACACACCTGCCCTGAAAAAGAGCAAAGCAGAAACAGAAGGACAAATACAAATAAAATACCCCATTTGTACCCTCCGATCACTAAGCATTTCATTTTCATCAGGAACACCATTCCTTCTCATTCTCATACACTATATGGATAAAATTCTCCAGAAACCCGATCATAAGATTGATATGTTCTTCTTTTTGAACATCCCATTCCACATTTTCTTTCCATTTGCTCTTATAGTAACCTCCAGTCTTCTGGGAAGATGTTCCACTAGATTTGGGGGAGATTTGTGCTCATTCACACACACGGGCATTAGTAAAGTCAGGTACTGATGTTGGATGAGGTGTGAAGGCCAATTCAATGTTCACATTCATCCCAAATGTGTTCAATAGGATTTCTAGCTCTGTAGCAGGAGATCTTCCACTCCAACCCATGCAATGCATATCTTTATGGAGCTGGCTTTGTGCACAGTGGCCTTGTCATGCTGGAACAGGTTTTGGTCTCCTAGTTCAAGTAAAGGCAATATTTCAAAGGCAGAAGACATCCTTGTGCCTCCAGGTTCGTGGTAACAGTTTGGCTGGAAAAATGCAAAGGTTATAGATGCCATGTATCTAATCAGTTATCCAAGAGAACAGGGAAAAAATGTTGGTGCCAGATGAAGTTTTCTTTAAAAAAATGTTTTAATAGCAGTTGATCCCCTGGGACTTTCACACACAAGTCTCTAGTGTAAAAAAAAAGAAGCAATCATGGAAAACAATCATGAGTGGCAGTTTTGCAGACGGAAATGCTTTGTTTGCGAACAGCCAGACTGCTTTAATCTGACAGAAAGGCTCCAGGAACACAGATAACCACCTTGTTCAAATGGGGAGAGCAGAAAAAAGCATCTTAGAATGCACAACACAATAAATCCTGAGGTGGATGAGACACAAAACACAGCAGAAGACCACGTCGGCTTCAACTACAGCCAGTCAAGAACAGAAAGCTGAAGCTGCTGTGTTGCATGATCTGGTCTGATGCATCTCGCTGATGATTAGGTCAGAATTAGGTGCAAATATCATGAACCCATTGACCAAACCTGCAGGCTGGTGGAGGTAGTGTAATGATACGAGGAATGTTTTTTCTTTTCGCATGCTTTGGGTGCATTCATTACAATCAAACATGATTTGAATGTCACAACTTATTATAGTATCATTGCAGATCATGTGCATCCCTTCATGGCCCCAAATTACAATCTTCTAAAGCCTGCTTTCAACATGAAGTTTCCATGTCACAAAGGAACAGTCTCCAAATGGCTTCAGAGGTGCATTTCTCAAAAAGGTGCATTAAAACCAATTAAGGAAAAATGTCAATATGATTTTAGGGAAATCAGATTGTGTATAAAAATAAATTACGGAAATAATTAATGACTCTTGCAGGGAAAAGAGTTATGAGTGTATGTGTATTAAAATAACATGATAATAAAACAACTAAATAATGTAAAAAAAAAAAAAAAAAAAAAAAAAGTAGCATGAAAAAAAAAAAAAAAAAACGTAGGAGGTGGGAACCATGCAGAAATAATCATGCTAAAAATAAATATAACTTCAGGGCAAAAAAAAATAAATAAATAAATAAATAAAAAGTTTAAAGATAAATTATTAAATAAATAAAAAAATAAATCACAAGAACAAATCAGTTGTAAAAATAAAAATTTTTATAAGAAAAAAGTAGTGAATGTAAAAAACAAACAAAAAAAAGGTTAAATGTGTAAAAGAAAATGTAAAAAAAAAAAAAAAAAGTTTTCAATGAATTATCAACTTTTATTATAAAGTCATGGGGTTATTTTTGGTTTTGATAAATTTTTTCACATTTGAACAATTTGAAATATCAATGCCAACTTTCTGTTATTGCTTCAAATAAATGATTACATATATCTTATAAATAATTATGTAAGGAAAAAGGTCACTTACATAAAAGCAAATTTTGGACTCAAAATGTAATAAATTCAAAAATTGCCTTATTTATAGTTTCTTGCTCTCCTATTGTTTTGCTTTTGTCCTCTTATAAAGTCTGACAAAATAAAAAATGGTGGAATAAAATGAACACACAACTCAGACCATGTATGTCACACTTTATTACTTTTGTTGTTTGTTTAAAAAAAAAAAATGATAAAAAGATGAAATAATGATGTTCAAAAAATGTTTTGTGCTTAAAATGTAAATTATATATTTAAAATATAAACTTTTTACATTTTATTTTAAATGACTATTTTAAATAAATATATTTAAAATATAGCCCTATAATTTGAGGCTTTGGGGTTTTTTTGGTTGGTGGGACTTTTGAACAACTCGGATGTAAAATATCTGATCAACCATCAGCAGTGTCCACAGAACAGGAGTTCATATAAATCACTACGAATAAGGAAGTCATTTTCTCTTTTTGTGTCGATTAGAAACAAGAAACAATAAAACGAAATAAAGGCTTCGTAATTTACATTTTGTCTTTAATTGCGAAACAAATAAACAATTTAACGCAACAAACATGGACTGTAAAGAATCCTATTAAAAAACGATTCGGAAAAAAGAAATCAAAGAATCATATAAATGAGTGAATTCAAAAATTATTAACATTCACTTTTGCATTTCATAATTTATTTGACGTAAAATGTCTTCGGCGTCCGACAATGGCGGCGTGTCTTCGGCGGCGTGTCTTCAGCGGCTCGTTTGCGCGTTTACGCTCGCCGTAAGCGATCTCCTCGCACTGGCTCTTGGGTGCGGAAAATAAATAAATAAATAAATAAATAAATATATAATGCAAATGGACATATAACAAACAGAATATAAAGTCTGCCAAATGACACCCTCTTCCTCTTTTTCCATAACCGTAACAATCCCGCACTGTCCGTTCGAATCATTGTGGAGAGCGCGGCATCCGGGCTAAAGGCTATTTAATTTCACAGCTTATTCTCTGGTTGAAATTGATTCTGGCGAGGACCCGATCTGTGTGGCGGAATACAAATTCAGGCTTTCAGCTGCCGTCGATCGAGCGGACACCTAATTTAAGATGAGCCGTTTCATTAAAACAAGAAATGTATTTAAAAAAAAAAAATAAGAAAGCCGGAGCAGAAAAAAGCCACTGCGTGGTGTAAAAGGAGTACTGTGAGATTAATTATGAATGCTTGACGATTAAGTGTGTGTCGAACCGCAGCAGCGATGAGGCTCGTAGTTGTTATTGTAAAATGACCTTCTACGGCTAACGAGAACTGCTCTGCACCGTGACTGACCGTGAAACATTCTAATAAGTAGGCGTTGCTTTTTGGTGATCTTCTACCCCAGGGTGATATTTTTTACACTTGCCACCCCTCACCGCCCCCCTAGAGTCAGGGCCATTTGGGCTGAATGTTCAATATGTTTAATCAGTTGTAACATGGTGTAACATGGTGTAACATGGTTTTCCAGTTCCTAAAAACCCGAATCTCATGAAACTCTCTTTGATCTGCATTACTAATACCTTCTGGTGGCAGCTCAGTGGTTAAGGCTCTGGGTTACTGATTGGAAGGTTGGGGTTCAATGCCCGGTATTGCTAAGCCCCCACTCTTGGATCCCCTTGAGCTTCCTAACATCTCTGGGATATGCAAAGTAACAACTTCACTGTGCTGCAAAGTACATGTGACAAGTATAAAAGCACCTTTCTTTCCTTTCTTCATGAACTCTTCACCATTGACCTCACACACCTGAGATGCTCTTTAACTGATTCTACCAATCTCCAAGCATCAGATCTGCAGATACAAAAAGTCACCCCTCCAGGTAATCCACCTCACCAACACTTAATCCTGTCCCTTTCTTCTCTTCAAATCCACCTGGATGGAGTTCTCCTCAAATGAAGACCAGCTGAGGATGGTTTCACATGACCAGCCTAAAGATCCATGACGTTCCTGAGCAATTCAAGAATTTTAAGCATGGATTTGGACTGAAATTTATTTCAACAGCCTACTACAATGGCCCAGGACTGCAGTTTGCATGAACACTTCTGCATTTAACAGAACATTGAACTGCACACCTTAAATGTGGAACTGTGATGAAGAGACATGCGGTGTCGAGGATGAGGATGGGTTCCCTTTGAAGGCTGGTCCCTCTCATGGTTTCTTCCGAGGACCATCTCCGGGAGGTTTTTCCTTGTCAGAGATTCCGCCAGCTCATTTATTAGGTATAAACTTAGTGAAACTTTCTCTTTCTGTCTGTAAAGCTGCTTTTGGACAATGTCCATGGTTAAAAGCAGGACTCTTTGTGGCCCTGGAGCACTGTTTCATGGCAGACCCTGTGCTCTGACCCCCAGCTTCCTAACATCACTGGGATATGCGAAGAAAGAAGTTCATTGTTCTGTAATGTTCATGTGACAAGTAAAAAGGCTCTTTAAATAAACTGGATGCAGAAATGTGGGAAGAATAGACAGTTAAAACCCCCTGATAGGCAACATGTCAGAGAAAGAAAACGAACGCAAGTGCAAAAATACTGTATAAAGTGCATACGTATAAAACAAACCCAATGCAACTAAACACAAAGAAATCAAAGAGCAAAACCTGAAACTTGGACCCAAAGGTACAGAAATCATGGAGAGACTGGTGCAGTAATGGGCGAGTATATACTAGTGCAAATTGCTTAGCTAATTTTCTTGCTGTGCACTGGCTGATGGGAAATGTAATTCATGATTATATTCCAGACAGCAGTGAAAAGAAAAAAAAAGAGTTATTTATTCACCCTTGGGGTACATTTTCCTTTCGATTTTCTAAACGAATTCAATGCAACATTCCTTTATGTCACCATTCAAGGTCAATGTCAGCTGTGCTGTGCTGTGCTGCCAATAATCAAAATAAGTGACAAATAAAATGCTCACTAAAACACAAACAGCCTTTAATACACTTCAGGTGTAACCATTCACTCATTACCAGCCCATTACGCGTAACAAACTAGCAGCTGCAAAGCTCGCAATGTACACGGGATAATGTCTTATGAAGGTCGGTGCTCCCTGTGACTGTGGGCGTCTCAGAACTAGTCTCAGAAATCTTTTACCTCGTGCAAAACTTAGATACAATAAACGCATTATAGGAGTGCAAATGTGCAATATGTATTATACATAATATATAAACACAGAATATTTAAAAAGTGACCTGTTTTTGTTTGTGATATAAGCAGCTATAAAAAGTCATTCCATCATCAAGCTGTTTTTTTTTTATTTTGTAGTTTATATGGAGAAAAAAAAACAAGAAAAAAGATTAATAAAACTTCCTGTTTATGTTCAAAACGCTGGTATAAATTCAGCGATATTACATTTACTGCTTTTACTGAATTTGGTGGAAGACCTTATCCAGAACAATTAATTTATGCAAATGAGCAGCTATAGGAATAAGGGCCTTGCTCAAGGGCCCTGGAGTGGCAGCTTGGTGTGACTAGGATTTGAATAGATACCAAGTCCATTGCTTTAACCACTAAGCTACCACCTCTTATTTGGAGGATCCAGAGCAACTTACAGTTACCTCATTTACACTGCAAATCAGCTGAGGGTTCATGGACTTGCTCATCAGTGGAAGCTTGGATATGCTGGGATTTGAACTCACAGCCTTCTATGAGAAGTTCAACATCTTAACCACTGAGCTCTCACTTCCCTATATCTCTATAGAGGTTTATATCGGTATAGAGAAATATATCTCTGTGCTCACATCTGTATTTACATACGACGTATATTTTCATTGGTTTTCTTTTCAGAGTCACAAACGCACACTGACTCACACCTACACGGAACCAGGAACACCGGCGCTCTCTGTCTTTTTATCCCTTGAAAGCGAGTGACATTTGGGCCACGTCATTAGCTGATCGGCTTCTGTGGGAGCAGGTGTGGGGGGAGAAGAGAAAGAAGAGATGAGTGTGGGTCTGACTCACACTGTCAGGGCCACTTCTGCAGCGAGAATTTTAATAAAGCAACTCCTCAATGTGTCACAGCCGGCTCTGGCCCTCTTCCCCGATATCTCACTCGCAATGACTTTATGTCCAAACGTCCCCGCCTGGGGTTCTCGCGTCAAGATAGTTGGAAGCGTTTTATATACACTCTGAGGACTCTCTATTTTTTTTTCTTCTTCTTTTACGGAAAAAAGAACCAAGTCACGGCACGTCCCGCGGCGCTTCCACGCTCCGCGAACGCTCCGGTTCAAATAGAAGGGAGGAGATGCATCGAATGACAAGTGTGCGAGGTCAAGGCGAGCGAGATCTGTCATGTCTCAGCCAGCAGGTTCGACTTAATACTGATTAATGCTGCCCTGCTTCATGGCAGCTCCGGTCGGCGCGTGTATGACGACCAGGGAATAAACGAGAAACTGAAAAAAGCGAGCAGCGCATTTGTCGCACTTTATATGGGTGATTTGATTGATCGCGAATCATTAAGGAACCCTACCGGTGGTCCTTCAAGCCGAGTTAATAATGCATCATGAAACAAAATGAGGTCTCCTGAGAACAAACCGTTTTGCATACCGGTTTGCTCTAACACGTTTTTACGTAAATGAGCGCCATCTTGATGTATGAATTTTTTAACGTTGGGTTAACCTTAGCAGGAGAAATATTGCTGTGGATGGTTGTGACTAGTTATGGGTATCATTTACATTTTATCCATACCAATACCGATACTGCTTATCGAGAATACCGCTACCAAATGCAATAAACGCCACAGAGACTTTTGACATGACGTACGCTTGACATATGGCGACGCTGCAAAGAGTCCTTTGAGGTGTTTTGAGTGGCTTGAAGAGTGAAAGAACATCACTGGAACACGACGAGAGATCAGGAAGACCTTCAACGAGCTCGACCCCTAAAGATTCTAAATCGTTCGGCAACTTGTGCATGATGATAATGTTCGCAGAACAATCCACCTGATCCCGTTCACCAGATTTGGCACCTGCGGACTTCATTCCTTCCGAAGATAAAGATACACCCCAAAGGTATTGTTGACACCGTTGCCGAGATCCGGCGCGACTCGCAGAAAGTGCTCGACACTCATCGAAAAGAAGACTCCCAGGACACATTCCAGAACACTGGGAGGCGCTGGATTGCTGTGCATGAGGACTATTTTGAAGGTGATGGGGTGTAAATGTAGATAAATTAACAACTTTCTCGTAAACAGAGCGAGTCTCCAAACTTTTTGATAACAACTCATTTGCTCACTAGACCTGGTCTTTGTCAGAATCCTATCAGTTGAACTTTGAACAACCTGCAATTTGTTTAAGGCAGATTTGGAAACCCCAACAAGCAAAGCATGACAGTAGTCGATATGTAAAAAAACTAAAGTATTGGTAAATTTTTCAGCAACAGAAAAAGATAACATAGGCGGCAATCTTGCAATGTTTCCGAGATGAAAGAAAATATGTTTTTTAGCTTTATTCTGAACATGAGAGTCGTGTGTTCAGTTTGTGGTGACCCCAATTTTTTTCTTTTGACTGAAACATTAAAACAGAGCCCATTTTTAAGGTTTGCCTAATTAGTTTATTAGTTTAACACTACTCTTGGGCCCTTAACACTCTTTACTCCAGAGGTGCTGTATCATGTCTGCCCCTGGGCTCTGACCAGCTTCCTAAGAAGCAGGGATATGTGAAGAAAGAGTTTGCGTGCGCTGTAATGTATATGTGACAAGTAAAAGCCACTTTCTTTCATCCCATTTCACAGCACTTGAGTCAACGTGCAACTCGAGTGCAAGTCTTTGCAAATTCAGTGCGAGTTTTCAGCTCTGCCACTCACCAACACAGAGACACAGTACAGATCACTAGCCTTAACCCTGTATTCACAATAGCTAGTGACGAAACGAAAAGCAACATTCGTTCTCTGTGTACATGCACGACAGCAGCAAAGTATGAGATTTCCTCGATGTTATGCGAATCAGGTGCCACGAATCGAAGAAAATCGGACGATTCCTTGAATCGGTTCGGTTCGATTTCGGTACAGTTCAGGGGGAAAGAAACGCAAAACATAAAATTGCTTATCATTTTAATTAATGTAGTTATTAACATTAACATTTGTGAACATCAACAGTTTGATGTTTTAAAGCAATTTTAAATGTAAATAAAACTTTCTTTCGGCTTCTTCCATTAGGGGTCGCCACAGCGGATCATCCGCATGTTTGATTTGGCACATGTTTTTACGCTGGATGCCCTTCCTAACGCAACCCTCCTCATTTATCCGGGCTTGGAACCGGCACTAAGGCTTGTGCAACCCTAATGGCTGGGGTTGGTTCCCTGACCGGGGCTCGAACCCGGGCCGCAGCGGTGAGAGCGCCGCATCCTAACCACTAGACCAACAGGGGACCCAATTTTAAATTTAAATAATTTATCAAATTCTATTTAATAATATTTTATCAAAATAAATGAATAATATATAAATAATGAATACCGATATTGATTCAATTGAGTATTCTAATAAATTGGCACGAATTAAATTGATTAAATAAAATTAAATAAATGGAAAAATTTTATGAAATAGTTAGACCCCCCCTGAAATCCCTGTTTACCTCTAAACCCCTAGTACAGTGTGACATTACTTTTACATTTTTTTCCACCTCCTTTACTCACACTGACTTTACTTCCTACCTGCTATTAATTCCTACATGCTGGGAAAAATTCGTCCGGGAAAACTGGAATCAATGACCACGGTTTCATCTTGTCATGTATGAATACTTCTGAAATGTAAATGGAGACTTTAATTCTAGGAAGAAAGAAGCAGGACGACTCTGGAGGGTGACTGCAGATACGATACCGTGGTAATGCAATATTCCTGCTGTGACCATGTCAAAGTCAGTGTCAGCTTTTCTGCATTGACACTAATCAAAAAACAGTAACATATAAATTCTAAAACGCAAAGAGCTTATGGATGCTCCTCAGGTGAACTCATTACCTTCAATTGTTTTATGTTTTTGACTTAGGAAAATGATCTCGAATCAGGTTAATATAGGGTTAAATAATCTAATATATATATATGGTACATTACAGTAGTGAAAATTGCTCTGTTTAGCTAAATTATGTACTGTAATGTGTTAAATTATTAACAAATGATATTCTATTAGGTGGTCTAGTGGTTAGGATGCGGCGCTCTCACTGCTGCGGCCCGGGTTCGATTCCCGGTCAGGAAACCAACTGCAGCCGCTCTAGTGCCGGTCCCAAGCCCGGATAAATGGGGTGTGGGTTGCATTAGGAAGGGCATCCAGCGTAAAAACATGCCAAATCAAACATGCGGATGGTCCGCTGCGGCGACCCCTAATGGGAGAAGCCGAAAGAAAGTTTTTATTCTATTACCCCATACTGATCACCATACTATAAGACTCCTGGGTAGGCCATGTCTCAACATTGTAAGGCATCTCCATCGCAGCTTGGGGACTATTTGTACATCAAAAACATGTTTGATGGACATATTTGATGGAAGAGACCAATACATAAACTAATACTTTAAATACTTGGGGTGTGACTATAGAAAACGACCCCATTCTAGTTTCCTGTGATGTTGCCAGACATCGAACAGACGTAGTGTTACTGTATAAAGTTGATCCTTTCCGACCGCAGTAAATCCTGAGGTGTTTTTTTTTCCTTTAACACCACAGAAATTTGGCAAAGTTTACATGAGGGACACGGCAGAGAGTACAGTTAGCATTGCTTATTTGCTAACAGCTAATATTAAGTCACTGAAAATGAATTTATTTTCCAGAAGGATGAAATATCAAATATAGTAAAAATGATTTGTTTGTTTTGTGCCTCCATAGAGTTTCCACGGTATACAGTATATTCAGCTTGTTGTGCTAACCTGGGACTAAAGCTAATACAAAGTGTGCACATATTTTCACACCTTTTTATTTATTTATTTATTTAATTCCTGTGGTTCCAATGAGCCACAGTCCAGACAGAAAGTATGGTAAGAAAAATGACCAATGATGGACAATCAGTAAGTACAGTAGGTTTTTGACTTGACTACATTTTATGGTGTAATAGTTTTCTATTTACCCAACATTGAAATCCACACTGGTCCTCCGTACATTAAAGTCAAACATAAAGATTGTTAAATTAGTACCTGTAGTAAGAGCACAAGTGCAACCCAATGGTTCTGTGTAAAAGTGTGTATGGAGAAAAGGATTCTGATAAGAAGGTTGTCTGTTCAAGCCCCTGTATTTCCAAGCTGCCACTGTTGGGCCCTTAAGCAAGGCCCCTAACCCTCCAGGAGGCGCTATATCATGGCTGACCCTGTGCTCTGATCCCAACTTCATAAAAAGCAATAAAAGAATCTGATTTGTGGTAATGTACACATGACAAGTAAAAACCTTTTTCTTCAAATTCATTCAAAAAAGAGAAATTTTAGTACTTTTAAAAAAAGGATGACTTTTATTGGAGTCATATTTCAGCAGGGGGATTAGTACTTTGACTGATCTGCAGGAACTTCTACATTCATCCAACACTGAAACTGACATGATGGATGTGTTATTGGGATAGATCAGTAATAAATGCAATCGCACACATCATTATAACGGGAATTTCATCCAAGTATGGCTTCTGAGTGTAAAACACAAGTGTGTAGACATCTGACTTTTCCAGCCTGAGACGACATACTTTGAGGTACACAATTGTATAAGACGTCTTTGGATGCATTAGTATAAAATCATTCCTTCATTTACACAGCTAGGAGACCCAAACCTGTTTCAGCATGACAGTGCCCCCTGTGCACAAAGCCAGCTCCATGAAGATCTGCTTTACATGGGTTGGAGAGGAAGATCTCCTGCTATAGAGCTTTAAATCCTCTTGAATCCATCTTTGGTATGAATGTGAGGGCAGACTGCAGCCCAGGCCTCCTCACCTCACCTACATCACTACCTGACTTGACTTTGTGGCGAAATAAAATCTTGAAAAGTTTATTCACTAGATAGATAGATAGATAGATAGATAGATAGATAGATAGATAGATAGATAGATAGATAGATAGACAGACGGACGGACGGACGGACGGACCGACGGACGGACGGAACGGAACGGATGGACGGACAGACAGACAGATCTGAATTTCACCTCTCCCACTCCTTTATTCATTTAAGTCTCCATGTAGGCTGTTCAATTCAACTGGTAGTCTTTTTTTTTCTTTTCTTCTTACTGCAGCTTTATAATTTCACTTCGACCTTTTAAAACAGCGGCCCGTCTCATCAGCTTATTGAGCTTGACAGAAGCTGTCAGAGTTTCAGCCACGGAAAGTGAATGACAGAAAGAGATAGAGGCAGAGATACCGAGAGAGAATATGCATCCCTCGCTCCCTTCCTCCCACCCTCCCTCACTCGTTTCTCTCTCGGTCGTTCACTCTGTCCATCAGCATGATGATAGGGAGCTGAAAAGGCAGAAAGATGAAGTGATACGCCGGTCTGAAAGAGGTAGAGAGCATGTGCGGCTGAGAGATAGCGGGGAGACGTTGATGCGGTCAAGATGGAGAGGGATAGATAAGGAAGGACGGATAGAGAAGGAAGGAGGGGGTGGACAGCAGGTAAAGGAAGACCTAGGGAAGTCGATGTTTAGCATAAGATAGTCTTGTACGGTAGCTCATAGCCATACATCGAGAGAGAGAGAGAAGAGTGGGAAAAGTAGAAGGGACAGGAGGAAGACAGCTTTCGACATGTAATGAAAAGAAAAAGGGGAGAACAGCGAGCAGAGAGTGAGGACGGAGAGAACCGCTGAGAGTTTCCTGATTGACAGCGAGCGAGACAGAGAGAGAGGTAACTAGAAGCAATAGGAATCGAGAGCCTGCAACTCTGTAGTCCTTTTGTCCTCCTCTGTCATCGGTGCCCACACTGAGGGGGCCGCTGTGCCCGGATCCATTCATCCAAGCAGGCGAAGGGCAACATTCTTTTTTTTTTGTTTTGTTTTTTTTACTCATCAGCAGGGTTTGTGAGCGAGCGTGAGCGGGTGGGCGAGCGGGTGGGCGGCTGACGGGGGCTCCTACGTCGCACTCTGGGGAAAATCCTCCCCCTTTCTGCCCACACTCGAATAAGAGACGTCTCCCACTGCTATGTGTCACTCAGCCAGCCAACCAAGGACATCCAGGCACAAAATGTCTCAAGCCTGTCAAGACTGACTGAGCTTCACTCACTTCTGCTGCTGGGGGCGAGCAGGTGGCATGCTCTCGGGGAATAAGGATCTTTCTGAAAAGGTTCTCCGGGTTCACCGACTTGTTACGAGAAACAAGGGATCTCCCATATCTCCCTGTATGAAATACACAAGCTTCGAATTTCTATACAAGCGAGAAACTCATCGATCTTAGATCACGGATAACTAAATGGAAATATCTTAAATGTGTGATAAAATGAAACACTTATGATATAAAGTATTTCAGTAAATGTACTTTATTACTGTACTTTCTAGTTCTATCTACTGATTATTAAAGATATAAGCGACTTTACTCTCTACTTAAATTAATGATTCAATATATATACACTTTTTACTCCACTTTATTTTAATGGACAATGAGCATTAAAAAATTACATTCTGCACCTCTGTTGAAGAGGTCATTAAGGCTCAACAATCCACATCTGGAATTGACTTTTTAGCCTCATTTTCAGTGCAAAAAAAAACAACTCAATTCCAAAAACTTAATAATAAAGTTAATAATAAAAATATTGTAAAATTGTCCAAATATCGAGACCGACTTGTTTGCTCTGTGTTTTATCCCGGCATGTTGAAGAGGACGTTGTGTTGATCCGATTGTTGTTATTTCAGTGTTCAGGTGTACAAATTGATTTGTATTTTAGGAAATAAAACCTCCCAAATCAACTGTTTTCGGCTCAACGTGTGTCTTGGTGTCTTTAAACCGACATTCAATACGAGTCAACTTCTCAAGTTCAAATCAGATACTAAGAGATTCAAGTCATAAGTAAATTGTAACTTGTAATGGAGAAGTTTTGCCTTAAGGGATCTATACTTTTACTCGAATATGATTTTTAGCTACTTTTTTCACTTCTGCTCACGATTACACTCAAATGATGCCGGAGAAAAACCATCCAGTTCAGGCTTGTAACAAGGCTTTACACTGCACTTTACAATAACTCTGCTTCATCACATCACTTTTCTGAATATATTACAATATCATTACTGCATGCCAGGATTGTTTTTCCCCTGTAATAGTCTTAATTATTCAGGATTTCCACCTGAAACAATTGAAAAAACATCACCCAGGCAAGGCTTTTGTGTCTGCTTGTGACATTGTTCCTGTTGTCCATCTCTTCTATTAAATAATGAAACTGAAATCTGGGGAAAAAGAAATGCTGTGGCTATGTTCGCGACGTGTTATTTTATTATTATTTTTTTCTACAGAGTGCAGTCCCGCGGTTGTGTTCTCCCTCAGGCCTAGTTAGGCTGTCTGGTGCATGTCAGCAGTGAAAGAAAGAGTCACGTCTCGGTGGACAGACATGAGCGAGGCTAGCGTCAGATCTCCAGCAAGCGCTGACATTAATTACATAGCTGACACCCGAATACACAGAACATATATCTCTTCAGGCAGCTGGATTTAGTGAACGCACCCGGGCTAGCGTGCGACGTATCATCATGCGTCTTAATTAATGGCCCAACGGTTGAACGTTCCAGTTCCAGAGAAGAAGCTGGCTGTCACTGTTGTTTATTTACAGTGTTGGTCTCTCTCTCTCTCTCTCTCTCTCTCTCTCTCTCTCTCTCTCTCTCTCTCTCTGTGTCTCATGTGAAAGCACTGTCACCCAATTAGCTTTGAGTGATCATAGCAGGAAAACACAAATGACATTCGCTAAAAAAAAGACTTTGCAGAAAGGATGCAAACATTGATATGGACAATTTATGTATTTAGTGCATGACATGAAGCTCGTTTGTTAATTGGAAAGACGTCACTACACAGTGCAGTTTTCTTAAGGATGCTCACAGGGGTTTTCGTTTAGTTTTTGTCCTGACCGAACAATGCCCCAGATTAAACACAGCAAAATTGACCAGATTTATTACTTATTATTTGATTTATTACATACAATAAAGAAAACCTGTGAATGTTTTATGCCAGGGGTGTGTGGAGATGTGTGATCCACATGTGTTTATTCTCTGCCTCGCACATTGACTGCATTTTTTATTGTTATTATATTTATTGTTGGTCACAGATTATTGGATACTTTCTTAATAATAAAAGTAAAGCAAATCTTTTATTAATTATATATAAATAAATCGCTTTTTACCAACGCAAAGATGCTAAAAAGGATGTATCGCGATACAAATGGCAACTTGTATCTGATGCATACTTTTGCATCACATT
Organism: Silurus meridionalis; assembly: GCF_014805685.1. NCBI lineage: Eukaryota > Metazoa > Chordata > Actinopteri > Siluriformes > Siluridae > Silurus > Silurus meridionalis. The sequence goes on from NC_060902.1 coordinate 2,793,291, forward strand.
GTTAACTTTTTGCAGATGCAATGATGCGAACCGATGAACAAAACAAACCTTAATTTACCAAGCATTTAATTCTCATAACATTTTCAAATTGCATCTGCATTGCATTGCATCTACACATATTAAAGACATTGGGTTTTAAGCAGGTGAACTGTCCGCTGTCCTGAAATCGTATTTCAAATAAAAGTCATGCTTCTTTTTTTTCCATCAGTAGTCTCTCTCTCTCTCTCTCTCTCTCTCTCTCTCTCTCTCTCTCTCTCTCTCTCTGTGTCTCATGTGAAAGCACTGTCACCCAATTAGCTTTGAGTGATCATAGCAGGAAAACACAAATGACATTCACTAAAAAGACTTTGCAGAAAGGATGCAAACATCGATATGGACAATTTACGTATTTAGTGCATGACATGAAGCTCGTTTGTTAATTGGAAAGACGTCACTACACAGTGCAGTTTTCTTAAGGATGCTCACAGGGGTTTTCGTTTAGTTTTTGTCCTGACCGAACAATGCCCCAGATTAAACACAGCAAAATTGACCAGATTTCTCACTTATTATTTGATTTATTACATACAATAAAGAAAACCTGTGAATGTTTTATGCCAGGGGTGTGTGGAGATGTGTGATCCACATGTGTTTATTCTCTGCCTCGCACATTGACTGCATTTTTTATTGTTATTATATTTATTGTTGGTCACAGATTATTGGATACTTTCTTAATAATAAAAGTAAAGCAAATCTTTTATTAATTATATATAAATAAATCGCTTTTTACCAACGCAAAGATGCTAAAAAGGATGTATCGCGATACAAATGGCAACTTGTATCTGATGCATACTTTTGCATCACATTGTTAACTTTTTGCAGATGCAATGATGCGAACCGATGAACAAAACAAACCTTAATTTACCAAGCATTTAATTCTCATAACATTTTCAAATTGCATCTGCATTGCATTGCATCTACACATATTAAAGACATTGGGTTTTAAGCAGGTGAACTGTCCGCTGTCCTGAAATCGTATTTCAAATAAAAGTCATGCTTCTTTTTTTTCCATCAGTAGTTCTCTCTCTCTCTCTCTCTCTCTCTCTCTCTCTCTCTCTCTCTCTCTGTTCTGACCAACGCTTGCTATTTTCTACCTCCTCCCCTAAAAAAACTTTAGAGGGATGTTTTTTAATTACTCATGTTAATGAGCTGAAACTGGTACATGTGTGGAAATAATATGATGATTTGAGTTTTCAGAAATGGTGCCAGATGTGGCTCTTAAATGGTGTTATATCTATAGATATTTTCCCCTTAAAACCCTCAGAAAAACTAAACTACGCATTTAGATTTGACTTCATTGTGTCTGTTTTTAGCTCTGCTGATTACAGAACAATTATATAATAATTTCATCAAACAAGAACTCGAGCCGCCTGTTCATCAGACCATCGAATCATGAGACAGGGATAAATCTGGCTATCATGATGGCACGAGTGAATAAAAACTTCCTCTGGGTGACTATTTAAGTGAATATATTGCCTTAAATGGTCACCCAGAGGAAGTAAAAGGCACATTCATACCTACCACAAGCCCAAGTAGCAAGTGTGAATAGAACTGGAGTACACAGCCATGATGCTGAATAAATTATTTCATATAATTTGTAAATAAATTAAATAAATAAATTGAACTGAGACCCAAACCTGTTCCAGCATGACAATGCCATCTGCATGAAGATTTGCTTTACATAGTTTGGAGAGGAAGATTTGAGTAGCACTCTAAAGAGCTCTGATCTCAATCCTACTAAATGCCATTGGGATGAATGTAAACGCTGACTGCACCCCAGGCCTCCTCATCTCACCTACATCACTACCTGACTATAACCCTTGTGGCTGATGAACAAAAATGTCCACAAGCATGCTCCAAAATCTAGTAGAACATCTTCCCAGAAGTGTGGTGCAAATTGAGACATTATAGTGTGCATATATATATATATATATATATATATATATATATATATATATATATATATATATATATATACATATACATGTACAGCATTTTAACAGCTCTGAAAAACATATATGGTTGATTCCCATCCTGTAGTCACATTCAAAACACTGTTTTGCTGCCTTCAGGTTCATTTCACTTCACGTTCCTGGACCCGAGGTTGATTGCAATGTGGAGTTAGAACCCACCAGGTTTCTGTTCTCACACACTAAACTCTAAAGAACCCTGACCCAATGTATAACACACTGTATAAGTCTAGCCCTGGAGAGCCCACGATTGCAGAACCTTCAAAAACGTCACGTTCAAGACGTAGCATGGCGTGCATGGTGCTGACCTTTGTGCTATCTGAATTGTTGCACAAGCGTCTCTTCGGAGTCGTCGCACTTATCGCGGCTCCCTTCGGGGATTTCCGTGTTGCTTTCCTAATGAATAGCTCGGCCCGATAAGGCCTATTTGTCTGTTTGTTGCCTTTCCTAATGTGCGCCTGTCTATTCAATATCCATTAGCGCCTGGATCGCGCGCTCGGCATCTAAATGCGAAGTGACAAAAACACCTTGATGCGGAGTTTGTTTGCCGGGGTTTGCCGCTCGCTTTTGTTTGGGTTTAAGACACACGTCCATCTTTGTTAAAACGGCTAATTGCTTCCATGGTGGCGCCGCTAGCTCGGTCCGTCTGGCTGTTGATAAAGTATTGATTGTCTGTCCGCTGGGAGGAGAAAAGTGCAGGAGAGGTTAGCGGGGATGAAAGGGATTTAGGTGCTTTAGACTTGTTTCTACCTACAGCACAAATACCTTCTGACTGCAATCAAGAAGGAGAAGGGGAAAAAAAGAGCTAAACTAAACGAAGCTGCCGAGGTGCTTAGAGTTTTTTCCAAACTGGTTTGTGCTTGAATTTAACAATCACAAACGGGGAATATCGGTGTATACGTTAAGCTATTACCATTCCCAAAAACAAAATATCCTTAGTTTAGGAATGTTTTAGGTTTAGGTTCGATTGCAATGAATCGCTAATACTAAAATGTTACTTTTGGATGTAGCCTTAAGAAAAAGAGAAGGGTTTGGACTCTGGACTCAAATGCATTGGCATGATATTCCTTTACAGCAATCCATAAATCATTGTCAGAATACATAAAGAGGAGTTTGGTCTATCGTGGCACTCGAAACACTTCAAACGCTTCGTTGCAGCATCGCCGTATGTCAAATGTATGTCATTTCAAACATCTCTGTGGCAGAGTTGCCCAGTTTCATGCAAAATTTCACATTTGCTCTTGCTCCAACTTGGTGTCCGCGATGAAATCGCACGTGGTAAGGCACGTGGTCAGAATAGCACCAGTTAGCACCATGCATTATACAACTTTATAAATGCATATCTCTGTAAAGCTTTTATTGTAAAATGTGGTATACAAATAAAAATGTATTAAAATTATCCAGACTAATCAAAGACTTAACACAGGACAGATGAACACAATAGGATAGCGAGCCAAACACAGGACAGGACGAGGCAAAAACACATTGCATTGTAAAACATCGGCAAGGAAGTGCATGTTGATTGACAGGCGCTGTGATATAAACCCTCAATATTGATGTTGTTCGCTGAAATGAAACCCCCTTGCAGAATTTTGAGCTCGAACCTTTGCTGAAATGGTTTTAACTGAGAAAATACCGTGTGCCCTAAAGGGAAAAGAGTTTTAGATTGCCTTGTGTTGGGTTAACGCAGTACTTCAACACAAGGGTCGTAACATCCAACAACATAATGAAGGAACTACTGGAATTACTGGGATTTTTTCTTTTCTTTTCGTTAAATGCTATATAAAAACCAGAAGAGAAGACGGAAACCCAGTCGTGATCTCGCAGCGAGTAATTTATCCTGCTTTTCCACCCTTATCGCAACCTCCCGATATCATCAAATCAGTCGATACTCGTGCACCAGGTATATACAGCGCTATGAGAGGAGAAAGAGGGCGATAAAAAGAACAAGGAAGAAGGGAAAGAGGAGGACAGGTTTTATCACGCCATGAGAGAGGATCTGGCTGTGAGCGCAGAGGGGAAGCGACATGCTGAGACCAAAGACCACATAACATGGTTTGATAACTACACACACGTCGTGCGCCGTAGGGAGATCAGGGGCCGGGAGGCACAAGCGTCGCGATGGATGCTTTTATTTACGCGCCGGTGTTGGGGTCAGGCAGAGTTAGCGTCTGACATTAGCGAAGGTTGGTGCGTCGGAGAGAGCAACAGTGGGCACTGGCATTTGTCTAGGCTGTGAGTCAAGGAGCGGCGTGACGTTGGCGTTGCCGGGGGGATACGATGACCTTCGCAAGACCATCCTTCAGCAGTAATGGGGCAACAGTAGTCGCAGGCTCAGATCATAAACATTACAAAAAAGCACGTTCTTTTTTTATTACAAATCGCCCCTATTGTCCTTATAGGCTGCACACGGCGGGGAATAAAACATTCCTGGGGTCGCAATAGAGCTCTTTTTCGAATTGAAGAGATAATGGGTTGAGATACAAATACCGATTTTTGATCTTCAGTGGTTTGCTCCAGCAGTCGGATCTACACACGGATTCTCCCAGTTCTGAAATTTCTACCGTATCTTCAAAACCTGAGATTCAGAAATCCACAAAATATTAGATTTTTATTTTGAGATACCAATAAAGAGGAATAAAGGACCCCATTCTGACCCCAGAGTACAAGTTTTCTAATAGATATTTTGAATAGAATCAATATTTAGTGGTCATTTATTGAGCCGTATACAAATAGCCACAAAGTACAAATCCAGTTCACTAAAGATCTGCTTTCCATGGGTTAAATATGGTGGAAGATCTCCTGCTATAGAGCTCTAAACCCTACTGAACACCTTTGAGATGAATTTGAGCACTGAATGCTGCACCACAGGCCTCCTCACCATCTCACCTACATCACTATCTGACTTTACTAACACGCTTGTGGCTGAATGAAATCTCACAAATCTCCACAAAATCTAAAGGAACATCTTCCCAGAAGACTGGAGGTTATTATAACAGCAAATGTAGAATGAGAAATAAGTCTATTTTTTTTACTGCACACTATGCCTTATGTTTGTTCTTGTTTGTTTTGTTTTTGTCATTCATTATAAAAATGATTCGCTCGTGTGTTCACGTGCACGTGTGTACATTTTCACGTATGCAGACTACGTACACTTCAATTTCTATCATATGCATGGCTCACTGGGCATTCTGTACATGAACATACATACAGTCGAGTTTAAATTGCCCATTTTTGATTATAATTACGTTCACTTTTATATCACTAGCACAAATTTACATATTTATTATATTGATCATATTTATGGTTTCTCATATCTCTCATATTCTCATGATGGGTCCTCATATCTCAGCTAATGGGTCATTTTACATTGGCTTACTATTATTATTAATATTATTATTCAAATGGTACATAGTATATTGGCATTATTAACTAATGTCTTTTAGGCTTTAATCTGATTGGTTCATTTTGGCTCCTAAACTTTGTCTGAAACATTTCACTGGAGATAAGCATACACACAAACATGCCTGTAAGAAAAGTTAAAAAAAAGCCGTATACTTTATGAAAATGTACAGTAAATATGTGAGTTTCTGGCCGTTTCCAAACTGCAATGTGCCGCGAGTGAACGCATGGCATGATGTTTATTTAACGCAATCCATAAATCACTGTCAGAATGCATCGAGGGCAGAAAAGTAGTTCAAAAGGGAAAAGGCAAAGGTCGGCAAAGGTCAGTAAAGAAATCTTGGAACATGAGGCACAACAGGATATAAATAACCAGCACGATCAATGACTAAAAAACACATGACAGGTGAGCACAATAGGATAACTAATCGAACGCTTAATGCAGGCTCGGTATGGAGACGAAAAACAAGTTGCAGTATGGAAAAAAGCACGAATTCTTGATTTTTCTGTGGAAATAATTACACACAACAGATTTTTCTTTAATGAATGAGGCCCTATTTGTGGCATAATACACACATTTACCAAGGCTCAGATGAAAGGAATTTAATAAGAGTGTCGGAAAACAATCCAAGTCGTGAGACTGACATGACAAAATGTGTCGGCTAGACGACTGGGTCAGAGCATCTCTAAAACTGCAGTTTACACTATTGCCTAAAGGGTCAGTTATAACTAAGAGCCTTAAACACTACAGCTTCATACAACTGGGCAGTTGTAGATTAAGGGCCTTGATCAGGGGCCCAGCCTTGGCAGTCTAGTGGAGGTGGGATTTAAACTCATGATCTGATCAGAAGTCCAACATATTAACCACTGAGCAACCCTCTTCCCCAGATAGTGTGTGTGTGTGTTGTCTTCCAGGTCGGCCAGGTTTGATTGCCAGGTGAATGATGGAAATTCGAGTCCTCAAGAGTGTGACATGGCACTATTCATTTTTTCCTAAGTTTACTGCAACACAGTGTTTCAATTAATCTTCCTGATTCACACCAAACCCACCACACTTCTTTGTCAAATCCAAATCCGGATATTACCCGCTGTAATGAAGAGAAGGTCTAGCTTATACAGTGCCTAACAACGTTCTTTACTGAAACCTAAAAAAAAAAGGAAAAAAAAACCTGACACACACACGCAGATGATTTGTTGTCTCTTTGGCTAATTAGCCAGCTGTGAATATTAAGGCACATGAGGAACTTCTAATCTAAAATTTACCGTTTTGTTCGCTTTACACTTTCACTAATTAGCTGCTTTTATTGACTAATTTGTTGTACTGCTTTTTTTTTTTTTTTGGGATACTAAAATGGCCTACCAACACAACATCTCTACAGCTACACCGGTGTGTGTGTAAATAAACGCTAGCAAATTAGCACACATCTGTCAGGGTTATGCGTAGAAGATTTCTGAATGTCTAAAGCACAATTCGAATTGGGAAAGATTTCCGATTGGTCCAAAAACCTATTTTGGTTTTAATGCATCATAATTTCTATAGTTCCATCGTTCCATAGTTTCAATAATCAATGTACACTATAAAGATAAAAGTCTTGGGACGCCTGACTTTTCCAGTGATTCCTTGCACAACGTTGGAGCCACACAGTTGTATACAGTGTCTTTGGATGCATTAGCATGAAATTTTCTCTTCATTTCACCCTCCAGCATGACGATACGCCTGTTGCACAAAGCCAGCTCCATGAAGATATGGTCTGGATGGGTTGGATTTGGTGGAAGATTTCCTGCTATTGAGCTCTAAACCCTATTAAACACCACATTGGGATGAATGTAAACTCTGATTGCACCCAGGCCTCCTCACCTCACCTACATCACTACTTGACTTCACTAACACCAAAATAGATGAATGAATCTTCCTATGGAACATCTTCCCAGAAAAGTAGAGTTTATTGTAACAGGAAATAAACGTGGAATTGGATGCTCAAAAAGCACATAGTGTACGGTAACATTAATGGTTGCAATCGCCAGTGTCAGGGCTCTGTTTTCATTTTTTTTTCCCCACAAAAAATGTAAATGTAAAACTTTTTAATAGGAAAATAAGCAGGTTAAGTGAAGTCGCATATTGTCTTATAACAGCACTGCAGGGACTTCAGTTTCAACGTGTCATTTGCAACATGTAATGGCAGCTAATTCAATAAGCAAAGCATCCCTAATGAGTTTGGTTGAAGTAGTGAGAAAGTCTTTATCCGTGTGTTATTAAATTTGTCCCGAATATTAATCTAGATGATTGTAATCAATGTTTTTTTTTAATAGCCAGTGGAACATTAGCTTTCAATTGTCTCGGATATCGAAATGATCGAAGGAAGAAACAAAAGCGTTTAACGACATCTACAGTGTAAAGCGTATACACGTCATCGAATATGTGTATGTGTGTGTGTGTGTGTGTGTGTGGGGGTGTTTGCTGCAGTGTAAACTAGAGCAAACACACACACACACACACACACAATGATGATACACTGATCCCCTGCTAGACTAATACATAAGGATCGGCTCTGCGACAAAATAATAGGCAAACCGAGACCAAACCTTTGATGCCATTTATACCCACAAACCCCTTTCTCATTCCTTGAATCTCAATCTTTCTGGATGACACTAAGGCCACACACACACACACACACACACACACACACACACACACACACACACACAACTCCGGTCCCCTCGGAAAGTCACAGGCCCTGTTAGAATCCCATCAGAGTAACAGGTCGAGAGGGTCAATTATTTACAGCGTCGAGCCCAGATTGCAATTACGCGCACCAAGCGTGCTCACAAGGCCAGCGAGGAGCTGGAGAATAGCTCGAGATGAGCTGTGATGCGATACCTCCATCATCCTCCTCCTCCTCCTCCTCGTCTTCCGCCTCCCCTCCACCCTTCTGCCCCCCCGAAAAAGAAAGACTTTTTTCTCCAGTGATTGCAATGCGCTCGCATCTCCAGTGTGGCTAACACTTGTAGAAATTACCTGACAGAACCAATATAATGTTATTACCCAGCCACGTGCATCCAGCTGTCTCACCGCGCGTCTCGTCCCTGCGATATTGGAGCATCGCTTCCCGCCACCCCGCCCCAATTTATTTCCTCCAAATGAAAATGAATTATGCATTTTCCAGTGTCACTCGCGAATATAAACCAGCGCTGCGCACCGGCCTGCTTCTATTACCAGCCTGAGCATATGGGGCAGAGCAGAGCGAGCGAGACAGCCAGTTCAAAAACTATAAACTGAATTCAGGGTTTGGCAATTTCCCCGTGTATCTGATGAACAGTTTCGCTGTTTTAATGAAAATTGTTGATCGAATTGAGACTGGTGACTCAACGTGATCGAATTCTGGGAGAAAATTCCTTACACGATGAAGGATTTCTTTATTTCCAGCTTCTGAATATAATGTCTATAACAATACAAGCATCTCATTTACATCATTTATAGTCTAAAAACAAACTCATTTTATAGCCAATTGTAAATAAGCTGATTTCTAGAACATTCATTGAAGAAGTCTCCAGTGCCAGAAAGGCTGGTGTTTGATGGTATCTGAGAAACTTGTTTGTTTAGGAGACGTTCCATTGCATTAAATGTAGATGTCCATCAAATTTCCAGGAAAAAGGACAAAAAGAAGTTTCCTTAATATAAATAAACCATCAGTGTATAATGCTGTGGTATAAAATAAACAATTTATGATGTGCCGTTGTGAATCGAAAAAAAAAAAAGATTTCTTACAATTATTTAGATTTCTTTGTTTGTTTGTTTTTTGTTTGTTCACAGTTAATCTTTTAAATAGGCCCTTTTCATTATATAGGCTTCCAGATAAATATACAGCTTGTTATATGGATTTCAATCCTTTTTCTTCACCTCGGACCTGACATCTCATCTCATTATAGAGGTTTTGTACATGTATGTGACCACAGTAAGCTGTTATCTTTGAGTAAAATGACTTATAATGGCAATGAGGAGGTTTTAAATCTTCTCTAGGGCTTAAATTTTCAAGTTTGTCCAAAAAGTGAATGCAACAATGTATTGAAATTAGCTATTTAATCATGATTAAGTAGATTCATTATACAAGGAGGCAGCATTCCAATTTACCCCAACGATGTTCAATAAGGCCAGAGCTCTCCCACAGACTTCCAAAACTTTGAGCACATGAGCATTGTCATGCTGGATTGTCATATTTGGGTCTCATAGCTCAAATTACGAGAGAATTTGATGCACCATAGACGTCCTACACAATTGTGTGCCTCCAACTTTGTGGTAACAGTTTGGAAAAAAGTATGACATATGGCTGGAAAAGTCAGGTTTCCAAATATTTTTGTCGATATAATGTGTATTTTCATAATCCCAAAACTATTGATACAACTTAGTGCATCAATACACTTAAAAAAATATATCAGGACTGTTTCTTGCTATAAAATGTTTTAACTTAGATCATCCAGGCCACCAGGGGGCTCTTTACTATCTCACTAACTTACTTTAAAGTTCTGTTTATTTAATATTTTGGCAGTTTGATTAAATGCTTTTTTATGCATTATAGAAGCCATTATTAGTAGGACAGACCATGTAGATTATCTACAGTTCAGGTCAGTGTGATCAATCTGTTACTTTAAAAATAATGACGTATTATCATGAGCACACTCTGATCTGCACTAATATCAGAACTGCTCTTCCAGAAAATTACCCCAAAACAGTGGAAAAAACAAAACAAAAAATCGTCATAACATGTACAGTGTATAACACCATCCTTTTTGACGATCTGCCTCTGCTTCATGCACATGAATACACATGCTCATTAGAACATACATGGCCTCATCACTGTCACCCATAGACGTCGGACATGCATGTCCTAATGCATAATATGGTTCATTATAGCTACTCTGTGCGACAAATCTTCGTGGCAAGGTCACCCCACATCCGGCACACTTGCACATTCCTGTCACATTCGCCATAATCCGGAGCCTGCAATACAAACACGTTCAACTTGGCCCGTAACAAGGCTTTTTGTAATACCCAGTGGGGTGTTTAGTATTCCCTCCGACACGCGTCCTTGAATCCTTATTCCCAGAGCTTCTCTTTTGAATGGCACTGGATGAGCCAGGAAATTCTCACATGCTAACCGAACTATTGAGGGAAGAGAAAAAATGGAGGCAGGAGAATGACTTGGCCACTCGTTTTTTTTTTTTTTTTTTTTCCAGCCATTGAATTGAATTGGAGCACTATTATCTGTGTTTAAGCCAATGAATGGAGTGCAGCGAGCCACCATACCATCATAATAATAAGAAATGTAGATGAGATGGTGGTGTGTGGGTGGGTGGGTTTGGGTGGTCACGGAGCTTTCCAGGCCATTTCACGTGCAAACCCGAATCCGACTTTTGGAGAAATTGCCACTTTTGCTTTGTTTGGCTGGGTTTTGGTTTTAAGCTAAATATTATTTGAGCCAAAAAGGGAAAAAAGATTGTGGAAAGACAGGTGGAGCCTTGAAGACGTATGAGGGACATGAACCACAAAGGTGAAACCACAAAAGACTTGATAACACTAAGTTAATTAAAAATAAATGATTAGATGATTACTTTTAAATCCATATTTCGGTCATTAATCCGGAACTCCAGATTCAGCACATGGCTTTTCTGCTGTGTCTCTGTCCTTTGGCTCTGCAGAAAAGTACATCAGGGTCCCATTAAAAATTAATAATTGCTACATGTATGTAAGCACATAGCCACCGATTACCAAGAGATGCTTAATCATCTCATCATATCAACTGGGTAGCCCCAACCCTGGGTACCCCCCACCTCTACAAAATATCCAACCTTAGATTAGTTTTTTTGTGGAAGGTGGAAATGCTATGACACAGGAAATAGATCGTGACTGAGATGCAAATGACGTTGTCAAGGCAAAAAAGCATTTTGATTTACGCTGAGGCGAAGGTGTCTTGTTTTGCGTGGCCATGGGGGCAAACAGGAATACAGGACACATTACATGACAGCAGTGCCACAGGCTATCGGAGTGTGAAATCGTGTGGAGGTTATCCCATTCCGCTTCATTTAGCAACGCATGGCCCCATCTCTCATTTTTGACAACCACTAAAAACGTGCCAGGATGCTTGCCCGCCTGGTTGTTTCGGGGGGAGGGAAGAGGAGGCGGTTAGGATGGGTGGTGGTTGCGAGCTGGTCAAAGTGTGTGGAAAGAAGTTGCAGAAGAGGGTGTGTTGATGATGGCAGGAGTGGTGGGGGAAGCAGGGAGGGGGTTGTCGTGTCGCATCTGGAGTAGGAATTTAATAAAGCCAGCTGCTGCCATGGAAACAGAGGGAGAGGCACCGATCCACACTGAAGGGAGAAACCCCAAGGAGCACAGTGAGCCCACTCTGCTATCTCTCTCTCTCTCTCTGTTACCAAGCATGGCAAATGGCCCGTTGCCTTCGACCCATGAGGATACAGGCACTTTGCCAGAGAAGGGGGCCAGATAAGGGTGCGTAAAATTGGCTCTGGCTTTCAGGGGGGAAAAAAGGGGCAAATGTGCAACCCAGTCCTTCATGAAAGGAATTTCGCACACTTTATACTCTATCACGTTCTGGTGCACGGTCCATGCACCATGACTGCCTTTTCCTACGGTTCGAATTCTCACTCGTGGAGATGGGGGCCCGAGAACAAAAGGGGAGCAGCAGAAAATTGAGCAGCAAACCGTGTCTCCAGCATACAGCTGTGGGAGAGAAAGAGAAGAAGCACTGTGCATGATGGAATTATGTGGCACCGTATCTCTCGGGTCCAACCTTCTTTTCAGTTTGTCGGATTCTTAAAAAACAAAACAAAAAAATAAAACACCTGCGCTCCTCTCCACCTGCCTGAATTCTTAATGGATTACTGCTCGATTCACTTGGTTAACTTCTCACACTGGGGCTTTTTTTATATTCATGTAACACATCTTCTGAAGGAAGCCTCACTTACACAGGCCTCATCGTGCCTCCTCTGTAGCCGCTGCCTTTCAAGTGACACCAAGCTGATGAAAGTGGATGAAAGAAAAGGAGGCGGAGAGGCGAAGGAGGAGAAAGCCGGAGCAAAGAGAAAGTATTGCGGAATGAAAGAGAACTTGTCTCCCCAGAGGGGGGTTTCCCTCACGGCTGGCATGTGAAGCGAATGTCCCCGAGTGATTTATGGGAAATTTACACATTCGAGTGCGGGTGTGAAAATGCCCCTTGGCCCACATGAAAGATAGGGCTTTAATATCTGAATAATACAACACCGTAATGAGATCCTATTCTTGCCTTTGCCTTTCTGTCTGTTTATTAGAGAAGTGATGAAAGAAGCTGACAATGCTAGAGTGTGGGCTCATATTTATCCAAGCAGTAGCTTGAAAATTGCTTCCATGCAAATGCATTTGTCGGGTAAAGCGTAGGCCTAATGCCTCTAGGTACACTCTCCTGCAAAAAAACAATGAAGAAGATGCAGAACATATGCCATGCAGTTATTTGTCAGAATACATCAAAGCTCGGCAGTTTCACTGTTTACTTATGAACATTTTGACTGTCACATTTCTCTAAAGAACTTCACCTGTTTTAAAGTTCAGAAATAATCCACAGAACTGGTACTCAATCCTCTTAAATCTGGTTAAATGTTCAGGAATGGTAAACTACCTATCTGCTCCTATGCATCAGATTCTGATTGGTTTAACTAGTCGGATTACATTCTGCTTTAAATTTAAAGGTGGAACCCATTAATAAGGGTTATGATTTTTCTGAAAAGAAAAGGTGATTTATACTTCTCACATGTACTTTACATCATAGTGAAATTCCTTCTTTTGCATATCCAAGCAATGTTAGGAAGCTGGGGTCAAAGCACAGGGTCAACCATGGTACAGCGCTCCTGGAGCCAAAGGGTAAAGGGCCATGCTCAAGGGCCTCCAAGGGGTGCAGTTTGGCAAATCCAGGGCTGTGATTTTCCAATCAGTAACCCAGAGCCTTAACCACTATGGACTGCAGATGAGATCACAAGACTTGACTAGTTTAAATCTTTTGACCTTAAATTTGATGACCTTCCAGTCCTTTTACACTGCTTGAGTATTGAAACTGAAGAAGAGTGGTTTTCTGGGAGACCTTCTACACTGCTTGAGTATTGTGTGGTTTTCTGGGAGAGGGATCTTTTTTCCCCCAGATTACCACCCACCAATTTATTCTAACCTATCATATGACGACCAACCCGAAAAGTTGTTGAGTATCGCATACTTCCATGGAGTCATGTGAAACCAGCATCTTCTAATCTGTTGTTCATGTTGTGTCTCAGGGTGGTGTAGTATACTTGCATGAAATAGATATCTGCCCTCTTCTGCATACCTGAGCTCACACATGCCTTCTGTGTCCTTGATTAATAGAGGACAGAGTGTATGCCACCCGTTCCATGGCCAGGTTTCTTAGTTGGAGTCTTGATCAAAGATTTCTGTGCCATCATCAGGATTTTGCGATTTCCAGACTATAAAAAATATATTTTTCTATTTAAATGAATTTCTCCATGTTAAAGCAAACCTGTGCAATTTGAAACCTTGCCTCCAATTTGCCCCAAATTGATCATAGTATATGAAAATACCCTTAGAACAATTCATGTTGTTTTCTAACTGTGGTTAAGGAGAACTAAGAATAAAATTATATCTGAAGTGAAAGTCCAGGTCCACTGCAGTGGATTATCCTTACTTTATACTACATTTTTTGTACTTACTGCTCTTCAGCTAGAATTCTAGAAAAGAAAGATGGGGGTTGATTGACTCCCTGAATCCATGCTGTGCTTTGACAGCTAAAAGAAAAGAAAGCACTACAGGAAGTTCCTAAATATTCATAGTCATGCTCCTAAAATGAGCTAAATTGAGACAGACACCTGCCTAGCTGGTGCTTTCTCAAGGAATAAACATGCGCCGGACTGGCTACAATTGAGGCTGGATGATGCGACTTGGATGCTTTAAGAGATGTATACTTTGAAAAGAACTGTAGCCCGTTAGATTTTCTTCATTCCCCGAAGCCTACTAAAACAATGTTTTCTTTTCACTGCAGGAGACCGACACGCAGAGCTTCAAAGATCCACCCATTTTTAGCGCCCACATTTTTAAGTGCAGCAGCAGCTACGGTTTCTTTGAAGCAGAAAACAAAAGAAGATAACATGTTGCATATGGAAATGTGTCAAAATATTTCCTGTGGAATTAGCAAGATGGTTTTACAGCCTGTAGCTAGTCCATACTGTATCCCAGTCAGCGGAGTGTTTAATCAGCAATGTGTCACCATGTGTCTCAGCGGTAGGTCCAGATTAATAGGGTTTGATTAACAGTGCACCTGGCCAGCAGTGTATCCTAATCAGCGGGGTCTGGGTCAACTGGGTATTCACTCAGTGGTGTATCAAAGTCTGCTTAATTGTATAACTTTCAGCAAACAGTGTATTCTAATCAGGGGTGCCTGCTCCTTAGCAATGGTCTAGAATGTACCTCTAACTTTCCCAGTCAACAGTTTATCGGTAATTTGTGGTGATCAGAGATGGAAAAAGTACAGATTTGAAATTAAAGTTCTGACTGCATTATTTTACTCATATTAAAGTAAAGAGGTTTGGGTTCTGACATGTACTTAATTAAAAAGTAGTCATTACTACTACCTGTTTTAGTGGGTAAAACGCTGGTAACTGGACCTCACATCATATTCATTTATTAATATAGAAGAATTTGACTGAACATCCACCATATAGAATACAAGCAGAGAAAAGATGCTGATGATCAGGTGACCAGAATGTCTCTGATCTCAGTCATGTTTACATCACTGACACCCTCTGTCTCATCCATGTTAACCCCAGACTTGTTATTACCTTCTGCCCCACTTGTTGTTGGCTTCGTAAACTAGCCTACGTCTGTGGTGTGTAAGAGCCAGGAAATAATACACTAGTGATAGATTGAAAAAGCAGTGCAATGACAAGAAACAGGATGATAGGCTGAAAATGGTGCATAATAAGAAGAAAAATATTGATCGTCACTAAATAGAATAAAACTAAATTAACAAGATATTTAAGTTAAAAATGTCTGAAAAATAGTGTTGAATAGGTACAATAATTTAATATTTGTACTTCGTTATTTCTCATCTCTGATGGTAATGTACTCGGTGGTGTATTAGTCAGTGGTGTCTCTCTGGTTTCAGTTAATAGTGTACCCAAATCTACACTTTATTCCAGACTACTATATTGTATTAAAGCCAGAAGTTTGTCCTTGTGATGGTCCCCCTTTTGCTGCCAAAACTGTCCTGACCTGTCTAATATTAACAACATGAACTTCCTCAGCAGTTTGAGCTACAGGAGCTTGTCTGCTGGATCAGACCACAGGGACCAGCCTTCGTTCCCCACGTGCATCAATGAGCCTCGACCGCCCACGACCCTGTCGCCGGTTCACCACTGTTCCTTCCTTGGAGCACTTTTGATAGACACTGACCACTGCAGACCAGGAACATTGCTCTGACCCAGTCGTCTAAACGTCTAAACCATTTTCCCTGCTTCTAACACATCGAGTTTGAGGATAAAATATTTACTTGCTGCCTAATAAATATTTCCCACCCACTAACATGTCCTATGATGATCACCAGTCAAAATGTTATGCCTGATCTGTGTATATCGCTATAATATATATGTCTTTTAAATAAGCCTTTTAAGCTGCACTGGAGGTCATCAGCTGTACTGAACTCATCAGAACAATCACAGAAAACGTTTTTGACATCACCTCAATTAAAGTTAACCAAATCAATAAGTGCTGTTTAACTCTGATCCAGACTAGTTAGGTTTATAATTGTTTTGTTGCTAGCTACACACATTGTGATAAACTACATACTAAAATTATAGTGTTATGTAAGTTAGTTGAATAGAAAAAGTAATATCGTTGCGCTGTATGTAATAGCATAGCAAGCAACATAGCATAATCTAAGTGTTATACTTGCTTATTTGATTAAATGAATTAGCCTGTACTGTCTTCTCTCTTATTTCTGAATTGGGCTCCTTAGTCCTTCTTTTGGCATCCTTAAATTTCATTTGAATTCAGTTCTCCTATCTGACATGATGTCACTCCGGGTTCCGTCACTTCTCCTACTGGAAACCCTGAAGGCTGAGGTGATGTCAACCAACCCCCGCCCCTTCTTTCTGGGTGTTTGAGTGAGGGTAATTCTCCGGGCAGTGGGTGCATACTCTGGACCGACCAGGTTAATTAACCCTAAACAGTGACATGATATTATAATCGACTTGACCGTGCAAATGAATGTTAAAAAAAAAAGTCTAGCTCATGCAGTGGTATGCCAAAGTCATTTTCCCACTCATGAGATATCTTTCAGGCTGAAGTGTATCCCTCTCGGTGGTGTCTCCTTCTCAGCTTTGCAATCCAAATGACTTCAGTCAGTAATCTGTTTTTAACAGACAACAATGTACCCCTTTTAATGATGTGTGGTGGTGAAATAGGTGGAGTTTTTCAGTCACTGTTGTGTCAGTAGAGTTCTCCTAACAACAGTGTGTGCCAGTCAGCAGTGTCAAGACATCAATTAGCGGTTTGCTAAAGAGTTTTTTGTCTAATTAGCAGAAGAGCGAAGTAACGAAGTACAAATATGTCATTACTGTACTTAAGTAGATTTTGCTGGTATCAGTACTTCACTATTTATTTTTTGGACAACTTTTTACTTTCACTCATTAAATTTTTACACAAATATCTGTAATTTCTACTTCTTACATTTATAAACCTGACCGATTAAATTAGTTTTAATCTATTTGGTGAAATGTCAATATTTGTCTTGTCATTGAGCTGCTTTTTCAATCTATCACTAGTGTATCATTTCCTGGCTTCCACACACCACAGACGTAGACTAGTTTACGAAGCCAACAACAAGCTCGGCAGAAGGTAATAAGAAGTCTGGGGTTAATGTGGAGGAGACAGAGGGAGTCAGTGATGCAAACATGACTGAGAACAAAGACATTCCTGATCACCTGATCATCACATTTTCTCTGCTTGAGTTCTATATGGTGGTTGTTCAGCCTGGAAACATTTATGAGGTAACACAATTTGAAATTTGTTTCTAATAATATATTAATTACAGCTGTCAAAATTAATCTGTAATTATTAAAGATAAAAAATGTATAAATATGAAAGGTGAAATTTAAATATTCAGCCCAACACGTTTATTCACGTCCTTTCTTTATTTAGATGTAATTAATAAATTAATTAATAAACTTTTAATTAGTAAATATTTGTTTTACTGATGCGCCAAGTCTCAAATCAGCACCAAAATCTGCCTTGATGCACACAATTTAACGTCAACTTTTAAATAAACCAATTCACATCGAAAACAAATATTGTCTTGTAATCGGTATGAAAGTTAGAAGAGGTACAGTGTCTCCGGTATCACCTCATTAACTGTCCGTGTGGAAAAGGAGGGAGAAGAAAAATAATATTTTGTCCTTATGCTATATGTTGAGTCTGATTTTATCAAAAATAAATATACATTTGCATAAAGCACCAATATTTGTTCATGTCCATGTTGATTAGAGTATTAAAAACTTAAGTATTTATTTAAGGTACATTTAGAACAGATAAAAATGTGCGATTTAGTTACGATTAAACGTGACTTAACTCATGACAACCGTGTGATTAATCACAAATAAATATTTTGATTTGATTGACAGCCCTAATATTAATATGACGTGACATCCAGTTACCAGCTTGACACTAAAACAGTAGTCATAATGACTACTTTTTACTTAAGTACGTGTCAGAGCACTAACTTCTTTACTTTAACTTGAGTGAAAAAGTGTAGTCAGAATTTAAACTTTTACCAGAGTCTTTTAAAACATGAGAATCTGTACTTCTACTGGAGTGAAGGATGTGTGTACATTTGCCACCTCTGCTAATTAAGGGTCTGTAGTGTACCTCAGTCAGGGATGTGTGTGAAATTACACTGTATTCCACTCAGGGTTGCACCAATGGCAACAGTCTATCTTAGACAGTGGTGTTTTCTAAAACAGCAGTGTAGCCCACTCAGGGTTTTGTGGCAAGGGGCTACAGTGGGAGAGGAGGCTAAAAAAAAATGGCGGTTAGCGTGTTAGCAGTGTTTTTTGTTTAGTTTTTTCCCAGAGAAAGCGAAACCAGAGCAGCACTAAGTTGTGTGCAAATCAGTGAAGAGTGAAACTAAAGTGTAAAAATAAAGTTAGCACTTGAATCTGTACTTCAATCCTCACACCATCACACACCAGGGTTTTACAGGAATGCGTTACATTTCGCTAGTGTATCCAGGTCAATAGTGAGTCAATGGTGTAAACCTGTCAACTTGGACTCCAAGGTTACAGCGACTTTCCCGATCAATGGGATCAAAGCCCAGTTATTGGTATTTTCTGTTGGTGGTTTTTATATATTGAAAGATCTCATTGGTTACATTGCATCTCTGTGTGTCTGTTACATGGCATTTCAAATCATCCTCGAACAGTAAATACTCCTGTCAACGTTTTTTTTCTTTTGCTTGTTATCCAACTGATACAGCTGTGCTTTTCGGTATGCATCTTGAGACATCTGTCAGGCAGTAATGGAACAGAAAGAAGGAAGGAAGGAAGGAAATAAAGAAGGTGGCATATAGTGATTGTGCAGGTAGTTCACCATGAAGTGTGTAGTATCGATGCTGCGGGTGTCCAGGACTTCAGGGATAATGACTCCTTATTGGCTTCTTTGTCACTGTCAGTTTCTTTTGCCTGACTGACCAGTAGTGCATTTGGTCAGCAAATAGCCGTCTATTTACAAAGAATACAACAAAATCCAATGCTAAATTAATGCTAAATCAGAATGCAGAGATAGAAAACTTGCATCATGTTCTCCAAATACACATATTAGTAATGTGTACACTATTATTTTCTCATATCCTTTTTGAAATCTGGTGGGGGCTAAACATGTGCATCAGGACTGAGATCTTATGGGACACAACCCAAGCTGGATGTTTTTTACTTTTATGTACATGAGGTTACATATGAAGTTGGCTGGACAAACAAGACCAGTAATGCATGATGCATTCACATCATCCTTAGTAACTGCCTGGTCAGTGTCATGGTGCTTTAAGAGGTAAAACTGGTTTCTATCTGGTAAAATATAAATTACAGCAGAGTGAAATCTTGTCTTCACATATCCTAGTGATGTTAGGAAGCTGGGGTCAGAGTGCAGGGCCTGCCATGATACAGCCCCCTTAGAGCACAGAGGGTTAATGGCCTTGCTCAATGGCCCAAAAGTGGCATTTTGGCGATACTGGGGTTTGAACCAGTTCGATCAGAGCCTTAACCAGTGAGGTACCACTTTTAGTATTTAGTCTACAAGTTAATTATTTGCATTACTATTGATCATTTTATTTTTATTCATTTATTTATTTAATCTTGACTTGACTATTTGTTTATTTTATTTATATTAATACTGACTACATTTGGGCGGAAAATAATTGCTTCCCAGGCCTGATTAAGTTTAAGCATCTCTAGTTGAGACTCTAAATTGAGAGGATTTTCAGTTTAGTAGTAAGATTTAGTGGCCACATTTGTTGCAGGATCAGGCAAAATCTGAATAATGGAACAGATATGGATATTTGGAGAATCGAACAATAGCGTCATAGACAGTGCGGCCCACATGTGAATAAAAGCAGTGTTCAAATTCCTGGTAAATCATTGTGTTAGCATCTTATCAGGAGCTGAAGAATGTACTGAACGATTCGAAGCTCAATCCTACTTTAATTAAATGGAAGCCGGGGCCGGGAAGCCTTGGGCATAGTAGGGTTACATTGCACGTACGTGTGTGTGTGTGTGTGTGTGTGTGTGTGTGTGTGTGTGTTCGTGTGCAGCTCAATCGCTTCCTGCACGAATCAAGCGCAGTGACAGGCACGTTCCCCATGACAGTTTTATTGCATCCCTAATCTATGTATACACAACAGCAGAAAGAAGGAGAGAGACCGAAAGAGAAAGAAAATCGTTCGTCATCAATCCAGACACACTCACACACACACACACACACACACACACACACACACCTGCAGGCTTGTCACTATTGTCAGTCATATCTCTGAAATAGGCATCGACACTTCGACAGTGAGCAATAATGACTTTTTAATCGTAATAAGCACAATTCCCATGGGAGGTCACCAAGGGCCGGTTCGCGATATTGTCTGACATTTCAGAGGAGCAAACTTTCTCCTAGTGACTAGCACATAGTCTAGAATATTGCTCGCCTTGCCCTTTCGTTGGAATTTGTGGATTTGTTTGATGCAGTGTAATTATTACGGGCTGAAATATCAGTTTCGGTCAAAGATCAAACCGAGATTGGTTGCGAATTAGCTTAACCGGGCGATCAGTCACACTGGCTGGACGCTAACAATGATCTGTCAGTGCACTAATATCACTTCGATTTGCATAATTCACATTTCAGACCCGAATTAGAGCCGTGAAAGGGTCGGATGCTTTTTTGCATCAGACCTTCACTTATCACATCAGTGATCTGTGACCGCACTTATCCTCGTTTCCACGCTTATTTACGCGACTAGGACTCGATTGGGTCACTTTTACTGCGGTTGGAACATCAGTGAGGACTCTCCAAACCTCCAGTCACGTGTCATCAGGTGAATATAAACATTTATATGCCAATCTTACGTACAACCCCAATTCTAAAATGTGGAAAACTGCGTAAAATGAGATTTAACCTGCATTTGTGTTTACAGATAATGAATTCTGGAGGTGTTCATGAGCCCAAACCGTGATAACAGAACCCGGACTGTTTTAAATGCAGCGTGACCGGAGATCACAGACATCCAATATTGATTTTCATCCTCGCCCCCTGAGATTTCTCCAGACTCTCAGAGATTTTTGATGATATTATGTACTGTAAATGATGAGATTTTCACCTGTTTTGGAATTTTAAGTTGAGGAACATTATTCTGAAACTGTTCCACAATTTGTAAACAATCGTTCACAGACTGGTGAAGCTCTGCCCATCTTTACTTTTGAGACATTTTGCCTCTATAAGA
Organism: Silurus meridionalis; assembly: GCF_014805685.1. Lineage (NCBI taxonomy): Eukaryota > Metazoa > Chordata > Actinopteri > Siluriformes > Siluridae > Silurus > Silurus meridionalis. The sequence continues at coordinate 2,814,757 of NC_060902.1, forward strand.
TACACTATTTATATACGCATTAATTGCAAAATGTTCCTCCAACTGTTTTATTTGAATAACACTCAATGTTTTCCAGACGTTTGTTGCCCCCCGTCCCTTTTCTTTTTTTTCAAGACGTGTTGCAGCCATGAAATTCGAAATAACTTTATTTTTTATATCCTCATTTAAAACCATTTTAAACATATTTAAATGTAAATTTTACACATTATCCAGCCCTTTTTTTGAATTATGGTTTCCAAAAATGATCATAACCCCCATATTTTTTCCGCCTCAACATTGCCATATATAAGACAAAAAAGCTGAATTGCCAGTATTCATATATTCAGTGAGATTATTATGGCGACATTTCAAATAGAATAATCCTCCTATCATCCTATCATCCTCCCTTCCATCGTGTGTGTATCTAAACAGCAAACTCAAAGCCTTACCACTTTGAAATTGATCTATGAGCAACATTAAAGTCCTAAAAAAAATGAATAAAATAAATAAATCCGCAAAATGGACGATGTTTGTTTAATCATTTATCAAATGCCAACACTCAGGCTCGGTCTCGGTGCTTACAAATTTCCAGCTGTTTGATCATTTTCCACACTGTTCCACACAAAGCCGGAATGCTGTACAGTACACACGAAGAAATGAAATCGACAAACCACCGGTTTTAGTTACAGTATGTACGCATTTTGTTAACTTTGTTAGTGGTTATAACTTTGTTACGAAGGTTATCTAGCTGAAGAAACAAAAATGCTGGGCATGTATTTGATGTGCATTGATATATATACAGCATTTGGTAGACACCCATCTCCCAGAGAAACTTTTAATGGTCATTTTTTTGGTTTTTAGGGTTTAGAGACAGTATCAATGTGGTGGTGCTTGGATTAGAACTCACAACCTTCAAATCAGAAGTCCATCAATGTATCCACTGAGCTATCACTTCTCAGACTTACACAAAAAAATGTGCTTTTTACCTCGCACACCAGCGATGTTAGGATCAGTGCAGGGTCGGTCATGATAAAGCACCCCTGGAGGGTTAAGGGCCTTGATCAAGGGCCCCAAGAGTAGCAGCTTGGCAATACTGGGGCTTAAACCTGTGACTTTCCGATTAGAGCTTTAACCAACCAGCTTCACAATTTTAGTGTACATACATTCGCTTCAGGATCTGGCAAAATTTGAATAATGGAACAGATATGGATATTTGGAGCATTGAACAACAGCATCATAGACAGCGCAGCCCACATGTAAAGAAAAGTAGTGTTCACATTCCTGACGATCATTCTGATCAGTAACCCACTGAGCTTCCACTTCCAAAACTTGGAATTGAGTGGTTTTAAAACTACGTTCATGCTACAAAGTAACTTGAAAAATCAAACACCTGAAGACCTTCTTCTATGTGTAATGATGCAAATCAACCAATCACCAAGCAGCATCACAATTCATCAAATCATACAGATACAGGTCTACAGAACTGATATACTGTAATGTTTACTTCAAAATCAGAATTAAAAAAGGTGAGATTTATGCGCCTTTTTCATGGCATGGTTACAGGTATCAGATTGGCAGATCTGAGTTTGCTCAACCTGCTAATGTCCCGCGATTTTTCTGCATTTTCCTGTAAATTCTCTTTACACACAATAGTGTGACAAAGTCTGTAGTAACTCAAATAATCACCAATTGTATTGAGCAGAAAAGCTTATGAGAACGCAGAACTCGTTGAACCTTGAGGTTGATGAGCTACAACAGCAGAAGGCCACATCCAAGAGAGGTCTGATAAAAAATTAGCAGATTGAATAAAAGAATAGAGCAACTTAAATAATCGCTCTTTACAACCATGGTGAGCAGAAATTAATCTCAGGAATAAGTGAACCACTTCTTCTTCTTCTTCTTCTTTCAGCTTCTCCCATTAGGGGTCGCCAAGGCGGATCATCCGTCTCCATACCCCCTCTGTCCTCTACATCTGCCTTTAAGAAATAAGTGAACCACTGAAAGGCAAAAAATTTCTGTTCCTGGTTTCCAGGACAGGAACCTGATGTGGTCTTCTGCTGTTGAAGTGCATCCACTTCCATGTTGCAATGCTTTCCAGCAGATCATGATTGTAAAGGTGAAAAGGACTTTATGTTACTCACGTGTACTTTTCAGGACAGTGAAATTCTTTCTTCACATATTTCAGCAATGTTAGAAAGCTGCAGTCAGCCACAGTGGGTTAACAGCCTTGCTCAAGGGCCCAAGTGCGGCATCTTGGGCGATACCCGGACCTTTCGATCAGTAACTCAGAGCCTTTAACCACAAAGCTAACACAAGTTATCATTTGAGGTACTTGAGGGTATTTAAGGTATTTCCTTTCTGGAAGCTTAAAACAACATAGATCTTTTTCTCTGATCTTTCTGATCAACATTCTCATTTGCATTTCCACCCAAAAAACTGTCGCTATTTTCGCTCCTGTTCCACATAAACTCTAGAGACTGTTCTGTGAGAAAATCCCAGGAGATCAAAAGCTCATGAAATGCTCGAATCAGCAAAATCTGGCATCAAAATCACCAATGTTTTACATTCTGGGGTTCGATGTGATCACTAACAGACAATCTGTGTGTTCATTTGAATTGTACTGCTGCCTCCTGGTTGGCTGATTGGGTACCTACAGGAAAGTACAGTGGACTGGGAGTGTATTGATTGTTGTTGTTGTTTTTATAAGAAGACGCTAATTTTACATTTATGTTCTGTAAAAGAGCGGTCTATGAGGCAGTGCTATGATATAAAGACGTAAAATTCAATCGAATTTTATTTCTATAGCTATTACAATGGACAAAGGAGCTTTAAAGAATGTAAGAATGCTAAATTAAAATTTACTTACATTTAAATGCTTGTGTATTTATCCCCAGAGAGCAAACCTGGGGCGACTGTGGCAAGGGATATGCCCTTCATATGGTATGAGGAAGAAACCTTGAGAAAGGCAAACCCGTCCTCATTTGGGTGACACCAAGAGTGTGATTATAAATCATTAAAACATTACAAACACTGGAGAGTGAGAAATATTATAATTAGCACTGGAGTGTGTAATTATGAGTAATGTTCTTTCTTATACAGTCAGTAGGAGCTCCTGAGCAACTCATAAATTAGGTTAACATCTGAGATCATTATAAATTCAACACCAACTCCTTCATGCCCGAGCCTTTAAACGCTCAATGATGGAAAAGCAGCATATGTAGAAGGTTATTTTGAGTACTGATTAAGACGTTGTTTATTTTCAAATGTCTGAAATCTTCATGAAGTGGAATCCAACGAGCTGGCGCAAACGCTAGATGCCTCAGGATCCTCACAGAGTCAGAGATCTTCTCTTTGAAGGTCCGAAATCTTCATGAAGTGGCACAAAACCAGCACAGTACCGTAAGTATGGTAATGAATTGCATTTACTTTGTTACTGTGCACCACTGCTTTTAAATAGTGGGAAGGGGAATAGTAGTGGGAAGGAGGTCGCTATGTGGTTAAGATGTTGGACTTGTGGTTAGAAGGTTGTGAGTTCATATCCCAGCACCACTAAGCTGCAATGGCCGGGCCCTTAAGCATTAACCTTCAACCTGCTCAGTTGTATGAATGATAAAAGTCGCTTTGTATAAGGACGTCTTCCAAATGCCTTTCATGAACATAAAAATTTACGTTTTTGGAGGTTTTGTCACTCATTATTCAATTTCTACACCTCAACATGTTCTCATTTTCCTCCTTATCAGTAGGAGAACCCAGCTGAGATGTGTCAGAGGAGAAAAAAACACTATCTGGCCACTCATCGCATCAGCACAGGTTTGTTTACTCTTACAGTCCCAGCGTTCAGCGGCACTGAGTGTAAGTATCCAGATTAATAGCAAAAATAGACTTTGCACCCTTTGACCCAATTGCCCCCCTTCCTATAAAAAAGAAGGTATTTTTCCCCTTCATTGGGCAGTTTGGATTTGTTCTCACTCCTGTGTGTGGCCCTGCCTTTGAACGTGGTTTTTTTTCTTCTTCTTCATCTCACTTGGCTTGTGGAAGAAGGGACTAAAGCGAACAAAATAGAGCATGCTCTGGTAGGGCTGGGCTCTTTTTCAGACAGATGGGCACGAAACGAAAGAGAGGACACCTGCTGGTCTGCTCTTGCTTTCCCCTGTTTGTCTCTCTCTTTCTCTTTTGCTCTCTCTTTCCCCTGCATTAGAATTCAGTGTCTCGCCTCGCCTGGGCTCACTGAGTGGGTTAGTGAAGCGTGTCACAGTAAGAAGCGGTGAATTGTAATGAACTGAACGTGTGCGAGAGAGAAAAAGAGAACGAGAAAGAATGAAAGGGGGGGGGGACAGGGAGGAGAGGAGGGTAGGGAGGAGAGGTGCGGATGAGCCGGTTCTCTTTTTCGGGAGCACAGAGCGAATAGGATGGGAGAAGGCTGTCGACTGAATCACCGCCACCTCCACCACTTCATCTCTCCCACACTTTTTTTCCCAGGCATGGGGGAGTGAGAGTGTGGGACAGGAGAACTCGCTTACATCCTCCTTTGCTCCCTCGTTCCCTCCCTCCTTTCCTGAGACGACTCACTTCTATATGATTTCATTCATCTCCTCCCTCACCATCTTTTTTTTTTTTGGTGTGTCACCCTGCTGTTTTTTTTTTTTTACATTTATTCCACGTGTCTTACTCTATCCCACACATCACTTTCCCACTCATTTCTGTGTGTGTGTGTGTGTGTGAGGGCCAAGGAAAAGAAAATGAGCAGCCGGAGAGAGCTGGGAGAGGAGAGGATGAAGAAAAGAAGAGAAGGAGCAGGGGGGAGAGCTTTGTCCGTCCGGGGAAGAGAGAGACGGATGCAGCACCTGCCGAGACTCGGTGCACTGCACTCGTTCTTCCTGTCCGTGTGATGGATCGTCCTGGCGAGAGCGCTCCATGCGAGAACAAAACGCCAAAAAGAAGAAAAGACCCGCACCGAACGGGGCAGCTGCTGAAAGAAAACCAATCCATCCTCGTTTTTTTTGGGGGGGGGGGGTTCTGTTTGTTTTTGTTTTAGCTTCTTCATCTCGGGGAGCGAGAAACTATCTTTCGTACAAACTTGCACACTCGATTTTTTTTCCCCGGCCTTGACAACCTCTGAACCTCGCGCTCCCTCCATCCCTCGCTGCATCCCTCCCTCCATCCCTCCCTCACCCTTAGAGGCATGGTTTGGGACATTTTCCTTCTAATTGTGTAAAATTCTCAGGACTTTAGCCGAACTCTGAAAAGCACTTTTCATTCCATTTCATTCCTTTCCACACACCAAAAGGCCTTTTTTTCAGGCCCTTGTCCTCTTTTTCGGCTTTTGAGGCTGAAATAATTGGAGCTGGAGATTGTCTGCCTGCGCTCTTCCCGATCCAGACGAGTGGCCAATCCGGACAGAACACCTGGTGCAGGGCTTTTTTTTTTCTTGCGGAAAGTGGTGTTTTCTCCCCCCTCTTCAATCCCCTTGTATTATCTGTGGGTAAAAAGAGGTGATGTGGAGGGGTGGAGAGTGGTGTGGAGGTGTGATGGTGTGATGGTGGGGGGTGTATTGGGGGGTTGTTGAACCACCCAAGACGTAGCGCTTGATGATCCGGAGCCGATATACGGTATACGGTATACGGAGAGAGACAGTGGGACCCCTGAGGAGATTAAAGCAGAGAGAACGCTGGGATCAGGGAAGGAAGGAAGAAAGGAAGGAGGGAGGGAAAGAGGGAGGGCTGGGAGGGCTCCGGATTCCGGAGCAAGTACGATTTGCCGTCCTTGCCATTCCATGAGAACGAGTGGCGAAGACTTCGTTCCTGATTTTTTTTTTTTTTTTTTTTTTTTTTTTCTTTTCAAGCTGCACCTTTTGACCTTTGGTCACACTTCTGCAATACAGAAAAAGAGGCACGCTGTACCTGCACCCTTTCATTGTGTTTCCTGACTCTCACATTCTCATTTATTCACCTACGTCCCTCTCCCTCTCTCTTTCTCTTCACATTTTTTCTCCTTCTTCTGAAAGCCGTACATCGCTAATCCACAGGCGTTTCGTCAGATAGCCCGTGCTGATTTCTCCACTGATTGGCCATCTACTTCAAAACCCTCTCCTTGGGCACCCCCTCCTTCACTCACTCCTTCGCTCCTTCACTCTCCTTCATTCTCCTCCCCTCCCCATCCCTTTCTCTCTCTCTCTCTCTCTCTCTCTCCTCTCCATTGTCTCAGTGTGCACTAGCTCGCCTGCTCAGAGCCAATCCTTCCCACAGCTCCAGCAAGGACAGAGAGCGAGGTTGAGGTGAGTGAAGCCGAATGCATCCTACACGCCCCTTCTTCCATAAACGTAAACTTCACACACAGATCTAGCCATCTTTTTTTTTTTTTTTTTTTTTTTTTGGTGTGTTGCTTTAGTCTTGTTTGGTCTTTGTTTGGAAAGCATTTTTTTTACAAGGTAATCCTGGTGGTGGAGATTTTGGAGAAGGTATTTGTCTTGGGTCGTGGTGAAAAGTGTGTGTGTGTGTGTGTGTGTGTGTGTGTGTGTGTGTGTGTGTGTGTGTGTGTGCGATTATCAGTATGCAAAAGGGGAGCCCTTGGTTCGAGTAAGTGTGCTATTGCGTTGACCGAAAGCGCCTGATTGTTACACTTAGTCGAGTATCTCTTAGTATTCAGCATCCGTACCGTGCTCGCTCTTCACCTACACACACGCACACACACACGAACGTGAACACACACACTCCCTTTGACAAATGTAGGTATTCCCCCAAGGCTCAGACAGAAATAGATACGGTGCTAAATTAGGACACGGTTCTGGGTCTGCGCTGAAAAAGGTACGCCGCTGCTGCACACTTGCACGCTCTGGAACCCCGACTCGGCAACCTTTCACTTTCGAAAAAAACGTTTTCACAGCGTGAAAAAGTTGCATTTGATCGAATCCTAGTCTGTCCTCAACCCCTGCTGTCCCAAAGCGGAACGAGGGACATCTCGAATTCTGCATCGAGAGAATCTATAATGGGATCATCAGCACAATTCCAAAAATGAGAAACCTGCAAATATCCGCATTCATCTTTACTGACGTCCGAATCCAAATTTTGTAGCGTTTTTATTAATTTTTTTTTATTTTTTCGAAAAGCGGATTGCGAGTCCAGAAAATTCTTTGTTCTCTCATGATTTTTTTTCAGTTTTGAATGTTTCATTTATATATATATATATATATATATATATATATATATATATATATATATATATATATATATATAAAATGTATTTATTTATTTAAAAAAATATATAATCTAACAGATGACACTACTTTCCTGAATGGTTATAAATCCATCCTGAGAAATCCGTCTTAAAGAAAAGAAATCGGATTTTCCATGCTCAAACAGGATTCCCCATTCTAGTATAAGTGGCAGTGTGTATAGAATGTGTGTAGAATGTGTGTGTGTGTGTGTGTGTGTGTGTGTGTGTGTGTGTGTGTGTGTGAGTACAGGTGTGTGAGACAGAATACCCATGTTGCAAGTGCAGACTGACAGGAACTAAATGAGTCCGGACAGATTACATTGCGATCCCCGCTCTCTTTATAACACCTACAGGGGACGGAGGGAGGGGTGATGCACACTGAGCTGAGTGAAAATCAGCAGGTTCCCTCACTCAATTCCATCCTCTTCCATAAAGACCGAAAGCAAAGACAAAAAAAAGAGATAGACACTAGAGAAAGAAAGAGAGGTGTATAAAGAGCTAGCATTGTTACACAGCAGTTCGTTCGTTGTAAACAATACCACATATGAATCAGAGCTAATCGGTCGTTTACGTCCTCTGGTCTCCTTCACCTCGACGAGACGTCCCCCTGTAAACGCTTCACCATCACGAGACTGGAGATTGACGTCATCCTCGAGGGCACCCGTTAGGACACGGCTTTACTCACTTAAGTTTGGCGCATTTCCATCGTTCGCCAGTTCATTGCAATTTTCATTTGTGAAATTTGTGTGAATAATTTTTGGAGTGTGAAGTGTCAAAGATTTCAAAAATGAGAAAATGGGGAAGATTTAAATGTCGGGAAAAACATTTGAGAAAAAAATGTCGAAAAATGCAGGAGGAAATGTACATTTGCGCAATGGAGTGATTTTTTGGTGTGTAAATTTATGGAACAATTTTTCTTCATACGATGCTTTTTTTTTGTTGACAAAATTAGACATTAAAGAAAATAGTACAGAAAATGTCAATAGAACTGGACATTTGGAAACATGGGAAAAATGGGGGGTAATGTGAAAGATGTGGAACATTTTGTGAAAAAAATGAAAAAAAAAAAAAACCCTGTAGGAAAAACACGTAGGAAACGTGAATCAAAGATTTTGTGGAAAATGCGAAAAGAAGCAATAAAAAATAAGAAAAAAGAGAAAAAAAGCAATAAAAATGTCAGGATATATTTCAATATGTAGAAGGTTAAAAATCTGTATTTTGTGAAAAGAATTAGAAAAAAACATCTATTTTAGAGAAACGATTGATGATTTTTTATTTATTTTTTGGATGAAAAAAAGGTGGGGGGATTCTGATGTGGGTGGGGGTGGGGGGTGTTTTGGGTGATGGAGGATCCTTCACAGTGATGTTAAGAGCTCTTACTCTCTCGAACAGAATGTGTTCATGCTGAAGCCCAGTCGTGGTGCTTACGACCTCTACCCCTTGAGTTGGTTGGTGCTACGGTCCAATTTTTCAAGGTGTTTACTTGATAGTGTTCTCATGGTAATGTTTACTCCTTGAGACAAAAGAGTTTCTCGAGGCTGATCTGAGATATTCCCAGAGACTATTCTGACTCTGAAGGCTTCTCGGACTGTGCGATCTGAGAGCTGGTGGTGGAAACAGTTTGCTAAGATTACTTCATATTTTTGAGTATGGATTCGAGTGGTGCTGATGAGGTTTGGAGGTTTGGAGGTGGTGAGGTTTAGAGGTTTGGGGGTGGTGAGGTTCAAAGGTTTGGAGGTGGTCAGGTTTGGAGGTGGTGGGGTTCAGAGGTTTGGAGTTGGTGAGGTTTGGAAGTGGTGATTTGGAGATTTGGAGCTGATTTGGTGGCAGCGACTGTGGTGACTAGGTTGAGCTCCTGCTTCCTTCTGGGTGTGGTTTTTCCTCATTTCATTGTATTTAGCTTTTGCTCGGATTGTACGTGGACACGGTGCAGAGATTCTGTAACGATGCAGTTACAGATCGTAATGAAAATCCGAGGCTGATTTATTAAACTCGCAAATTATTCTTTTTGGCTTTCTTTGTTTTGATTATTCAGAATTCAATCAGCCCAGAATAGTGCTGATACACAAATATAGACTGAGCCAAAATGCCGAGGGCTTGAACAGCTTGACTAAGCTGTGTGTGTGTGTGTGTGTGTGTGTGTGTGTGTGTGTGTGTGTGTGGTTTTGGCTGGTATTCATGGATATGATTGTGTTAGCGAGGGGGGGACCCCAGCACACCACATGTCAGCCAGCACCATTGCATCACTGTATAAGGGAGAGGAGGAGAAGTGGGAAGAAGAAGGAGAACAAGGGGAGGAGGAGGGGTGGGAGAAGGAGTAAGATGGAAGGGGTTGGGGGTGAGGAGGAGAGAGAAAGGAAGAGGAGGTGGATTGAGGAAAGAGGGAGGTGTGGAGGATGGTGGAGGGAGTGCGGAGAAGGGTGCGGGGAGTAAGGAGGAGAGAGTGGGGAGGAGGGTGGAGGGAGTGAGGAGGAGGGTGGGGAGTAAGGAGGAGGGGTGGAAGTTGGGGAGGAGGAGGTGGAGGGGTGAGGAGAAGAGGGGTAAGAAGGAGGTGGAGTAAGGAAGATGAGAGGGGTGGGAGAAGGGTGGAGGGAGTGAGGAGGACAAGTGGAAGTTGGGGAGAGGAAGGAGGATGTGGAGGGGTGAGGAGGAGGGTGGGGAAGTAATGAGGATGGGGTGGAAGTTGGGGAGGAGGTGGAGGAGGAGGAGGGGGCTGTGGAGTAGGTGAGAAGGAAGAGAAGGAATAAAAGAGGGGTGAGAAGGAGGAGGAGTGAGGAGGAGGCGTGGAAGTTGGGGAGGGGAGGAGGATGTGGAGGAGTGAGGAGGAGGGGTGGAAGTTGTGGAGGAGGAGGAGGTGGAGTGAGGAGGAGGGAAGGGTGGGCTGTGAAGTGAGTGAGAATGAAGAGGAGGAATAAGAAGAGGGGTGAGAAGGAGGAGGAGTGAGGAGGAGAGGTGGAGGTTGGGGAGGGGAGGAGGATGTGACGGTGTGAAGAGGGTGGGGGAGCTGTGGAGTAAGTGAGGAGGAAGAGGAGGAATAAGAAGATGGGTGAGAAGGAGGGGTGGAAGTTGCAGAGGAGGAGGAGGAGGTGGAGTGAGGAGGAGGAGGAGGAGAAGGGGGTGAGGAGGGTGGGGGGAGCTGTGGAGTGAGTAAAGAGGAAGAAGAGGATTAGGAAGAGGGGTGAGAAGGAGGAGGAGTGAGGAAGCGAATAAGTGAATCAAGAAACATATTTCCATCCAAATGTTGTTTTCAGTTCATCAATCGAATGAAATTGTTGTCGGCTGTTTATGCAAATACAGATCACACCCTCAGTGTCTGATTCTAGTGTCTGTAACAGACAGTATGAGCACATCGGGAAGATAAAGTTCATCTGGTTCCTATTCAACCCTTTTCCTACTAGATATGTTTTATAACTGGTGTGTAGGTCTGTATTTGCATATTGATTGGATTTGATTTGTTTAATGTTTTATTTTTTTATTTTTTTATTTTACCTCAAAAAAACATTTTTACAGTTTTAGGGGAAAATATTGAATTTAGCTTTGAAAAAAAGAGGTGATTCATTAAATAATTAAGGGAAAGATGCACATTTTACTAAAACAACTAATTTTTAAAAGACCTTAAAAAAATCATTGTATTAAAACAAACATATAAAAAGATATATTTTATATATGAGAGGATTAACGGGGAAACTGAGTAGGAAAAAATTGGAAAATGTAAGGGAATTGGTGAATATAATAAATTAATAAATAAATTATTAATTTTAATTAATTAATTAATTAATAATATATTATGGGGGTAATATAAAATAAAATGTAAAAAAAAAAATATGCAAAGAAAGATTTTTAAAAAATGTATTTTTATATATATATATATATATGTGAAAGAAATATATGTAGAAAAAAAAAATTTTTCAAGTAAATACTAAATATAATGTGCGGTTGTGCTTGTATATTGGTGGCTGTTTTAGCATAGAATAAAAAGATAGTTCCAGCCAGTGACTAAGTAGGAGAGAGAGAGAGAGAGAGAGAGAGAGAGAGAGAGAGAGAGAATATAAAAATCTGGGTTAAATAAAAGGAAAGGCAAATGGAGCATCCTTCACACACAAGCCAAGAGCTCTCTGGAATAGAAGTGTGGTCATGCTGGAGTCCATTCACGGTGCCTACGACTCATAACTCACACTCTGAGGGGGTCCAACACCTCGCACACCTTCTTCTCCTCCCTCAGCCATTTCACTCTCCAACTCCACTCTCTCCCATCAATTAGTTTAACTCTCAATGCTAACGCTTTTCAGTGGCGAATAAATTGCATGAGGCTCTGGTTGCTACCTCCCCCTTACTCACACACCCACCCACCCACACACACACACACACACACACACACACACCCTCCCATTAGTCTCCAGAGGTGCGTATTGAAAAAAAACGACTTGCACATCCGCAGGGAAAAGGTATTTGCCACAGATAAAGCTAATTTCATCGGATAAAATGTGACATTTCGCTACGGCCAGAAAGTCTCTCTCACGTCGAGATTAATGAATCGCCAGCAGCCGATCTTTTTACCCCATGTGCAGCTGAAAGGCGATGCCGACACACCGGGGGGTGTGCTTTCTCGGTAAGACGAATAATGAAAAATAAATGAACAATAAGAAAAAACGTGGGGGCTGCAGCTACCGGAATCCTGCTGGTTGGTGGAGACGCTGAAGGCGGATACTTTGATTAGAAGTGAGAAGTCGTTTCGTTCTTCTCTGCATTCCTTCCTTTTCTCTCTCTCTCTCTCTCTCTTGGCCCTCCTTCTCTTCTTCCTCCTCCTTGCTCCTCCTCCTCTTCCTCTCTTCGATTCGACTTGTGTTAGCAGCATGTGCTTTCGGCTGTTTACTCGTGTGGTTAACAGTGTCGATGGTTAGTAAGGGGAATTTCCTTGTTCCTTGCCAAGCCGGAGCAGATTGGCGCTCAGCTTGTGCCAGGGTTGCGCTAAATAATCATTACCTCATAGAATTACTTACGGTCTGCTGAGTAGAATTTCATTGGCAGATAAAGCCCATTAGCTCCTGACTATCGGCTTTCCTGCACAAAACACTGTAATTATTCGAGACGCGCTTCGCAATTTGATGAAAAGGATGTGGAGACGTCAGGACCCTGGGTAGACCCCATGTGGCCCCATGTGGCCCCTCTGTAGCCCCTATGCAGCCCGCAGCGACAGGTTGCCTTTGCATCACCTTGACCCCTCGCTGTCTCGTAAATTCCGCAGGGTGACAGGATGTCCTCGTTACAGAAAGAAAAGAGGGCATTCTGGTTCACCAGGGGACTCGATTAACATAAAGTGACATCGGGTGAAAAAAACCACACAAGAAAATGCCTTGAATTTGCTGCATTTGATGAGAAGATCCTTTGGTGGTCAGGGTGCTACAGGAGGATACAAATAAATCTGAAAATCATAACTAGTGACAAGTTTAGCGTGGATAAACTGAAGAGACATATGAAGCAGACACAGATGCGATGCGATACGATACGATTTACCCCATTACGATGCAGTGCGATCCGATCTGATAGAACACAAAGCGATTTGATGCAATACAATGCAATAGAAAAAAAATATGATGCTCCACAATTCAATATGAAACAGATAATTTGCTAATAATTTGCTACACGCCTTCATAAAGCAAAAAAGAAAATGAATTCATTAAATAAAACCAGATGGGTTTTTTTTTCCTGTTGTGTCTGCAGGAAGTTACAGCTCTACCTCTGCCATGTTAATCTGTATTCTCTGTGACTCTCAGGACACGCCTCGGTCTCCGTAGTGTAGTGATACGTCATGTTCACGTAGCAGTAGCGGTGCTGAGAGAACGCGCTCGAGAAATAGTTTAGCGATGAGAAATCGATCTACGTATCGAATATTGGGGACAAATTATTGGTCACTATCTAAATAATAAAAGTATAGTGCATCTTTTAATAAAAATTGTATGTATATATTTAAATCCAATGCACACTTTTTTAATTCACATTCGAATGAACTTCTATGCCAATGCACCGATGCGATTCCGTGAATCTTTCCATCCCGACTAAACTAGGAATGATTGTAATAACTAGTCGCACACACTTAACATGTAATTCTTTTCCAAATTGCTTTTGTTATTGTACATTTTCAAATGATCCACGTAATACCATAAGAGATTAACCACAAGACACAACACAGCATCTATGTAGGGGTCAAAAACTGATCCCTTGCTTTAAAGGAAGAAAACCTCCTCTTTGGATATTCTGGATATGGTTATCGTTTTGAGTTTCCTGTAACATGCTTCGTAGTTACTGGCGTGATGAAAGCTGGAAGCAGATGGAAGCAGAATGGCTGTATTCGAAGCCCATGCTACCACTTTTTGCGATGTCCTGCTACCACAGGGAATGCGATGTCATCATTAGGTCTTGCTAACGATTTACCTCAAATTTTGTAAGCAAACAAATTAGCAGTCAATTTAGTTAGTAGCTACTTCAACCCTGAAAAAGAATATCCCCCTTTTCCCTGAACACTATGACCCCCCCTTAACTGCTTGGAGGTTTTACATAATCCTTCAGAAAAAAATTTATAGAAAAACCCACTTTTTTACAGCCAACATGTTTATCCTTATATTCGTTTTTATTTTCCTTCGAGTAAGCTCTCTGAGCTTAGCATGCTCAGATAGTCTGAGTCCCCAGTGAAAGCATCTAGCGGTACGATTAGCAGCTTGGTCTAAAAGGTTGTCTAATAATGTTGTGACTGTTAATAAGCGCTGCTTACGCGTTTCTATAGGCAGTGTGTATATAATTAGCTGTGCTGGGATGAGCCGGGGCGGTTTAATCAATAGGCTAATGCATGGCTTTAAAGGAGCCGGGAAAGAATAGGGCCATGGAGTACTGCTGCGAGGCACAAAGGCCACAAAGGGAATGGCTGTCTCTGTTTAAGTCTCAGTAGATCAATTTGCCATATCCTGAACCGCCTGTTTAAAAAAGCGGCAAGAAAAAAACAAAACTCTGCATGTCCTGTGGCCATCCTCTAGGGGGAGACGTCAATCTCGCGGAAGTACCCCGGCTGCTCTGGAGGACTGGGAAAATGACTTTTCTGTTTCACTCAAAATAAAAAAACAACTTAGTCTTACTCTCTGGTTACTTCCCTGCCGCTCATATCGATTCAAGCGTGATAGACAGGCAGGGCTTGGTTTCATGTGCGACAAAATGTATCCTCACAAAGAACTTGTTTACTTAGGAGAAAAGGATGGAGGGAAAAAAAAGAGAAGGACAAGTGAAAAAAAAAACCCAGCGTCCTGAATGAAGGCTTTGTTCGGCCAGGCCTGGGCGCTGCATGAGAGGATGCAGGGCACTGATGGATAGTTATACCTGGCTCCCCCCTGGTGCCTCAAATGCCTCAGCTAGATACCACGGCTAGATACAAACGCACCCTCTGTCCACCTCCCCCTGTCTCACTCCCCCTGGACTGGCTTTGTGTACGAACAACCGGAGTCTTTTCCTGCCTCCGCTCTTTTTTTTCAGTGCCCTTTCCATTTTCCATTCCGAGGGAGGGAGGGAGGGGTTTTTGGCCGGCTGTCCAGGTTTACCTGTGAATGCCGAAGTGAAGCGGAGTGAAGGAGGTGGCTTGTATGATGGTAAAAAGAGACAAAAAGAGGGTTTATGCAAACGTGTAAGTTTTTTACATGGTTCTTTACAAAGCTGTAGAATGGATGCTAGTAAAAATGGACAGCACTTCACCAAGAGATTCACCAAGGGACAGGTCTGTTGTGATTTTTTCCTTCTTTGGTAAAGGGAGCAGGTGTTTGACATTGTTTCTATGGTTGAACAACATTAAGTAAACGTTTAGAGCGATTTTAATGGTTCTCAAATCAATCAATGTATTAATGGTAAATGGCGGGTGGCATAGATGAGAATTGGTGCTTAGAGTAAACAGTTTAAACAGAGGAACCAGACCTCTTGAAGAAGCCAAGTTGCTTTTTCGTGGTAGTGAATAATGGGATTCAAAATCGCTAGAAAAAATGGGCAGTATTGGGTGTGTTGAATAAATCCTGAGTACAGGACCGTCTTCATGCCTACAGTAGAAGTTGGAAGTTACGAAATCAAGATGAAACACTTTTTTCGGGGTGCAAATGTTTTCAAGTATCCATAGGTTCACGTATGTATGAATAGATTGACTTGTACTTGTTTTGACCTTCAAGAATATCATGGTTTTACCTAAATTTAAGAGGGCGTGTCCTAAAACAAAGATTTTTTTTTCGTGTTTCCTATATACAAATTCTAGTACCACAGAAAAACCTATAACAGTTCCTCAACCTCACTTAAGTTTATTTTTGTCTCAAATTGAGATCAGGGCAGTGAAAATATTTGTTTGCTTGATGCTACTTTCAGACAAATATCGGTATTTACTGAATATGAATTAATGAATGTTTTCTTGACCCAGGAATCTCGACACACGCCGCTGAAATCTCTTTATTTTTAAAGAAAACTAACCGACTGTAAAATATCCCAAAGTTGTAAAAAACTCAGGGAACTTTTACTCTACGGTAACATCGCCAAACTACTGTGTGACCCCGAGGACTAAACTAAGACGACTAGCATGACGGATTGCCTCTCACAACCTGTGTGACTTTGTTTTACTTCTCCATTCCTTTTTTTTCGTTTTGAGAAAGTATAAATCACTTTCTGCTGTTCACCCTCCATTCCCACAACCCCTCCTTTCCCCTTCCATCAGCACTCCCTCTCTTTCTCAGACAGGGTTGGGATAGATAAGCACCACTGATCAATGAGGTGCTGCTGTGCTCTTTAACTAGACTCTTTCTCCACACTCCGAGTGTGGGGCATCGCTCCATTCGCCATCCCTTTTTACCTCTCTCTCACTTTCTCTCTCTCTCTCTCTCTCTCTCTGACCTAATGGATCCATGAAGCAAAGGGGATCGACTTCTTTTTTTTTGTTTGCTCATTCGTTCCTTCTCGTCGCACTCTGAAAGGACTGATGTGCACGAGGTGAAAAGCAATCAATCGCTCTGCGCATGGATCTTTCATTTTCTTATTATTTGTGAAATGCCATAACCTGATCGAAAAACATCAGCCATGAATTCTGATCAGGGGGCGAGGAAGATAAACGAAATTTGTCACAGTTACCCGGGAATTTGGGAGAGAGAGAGAGAGAGAGAGAGAGAGAGAGAGAGAGAGAGAGAGAGAGAGAGAGTAAAAATAAAGAAATTACAAATTTCAATTTAAGAAAAAAGTAGAAAAGAGAGAAACAATAAAGTAAAAATTAAAAAGAGAGAAAGACAATAAGCAAACATGAAAAATCTATTTAAAAGTAGAAAGCAAAAAGAAGAAAATAATGAAGCAAATAATGTAAAAAGAAACCAAGAATAAAATATTGAGTAAACAATTTTGAAAAAAATATATAAATTTGCAAGAGTTTCTTTTTAAGAAAAGAGAGAAAGAAAATTAATTAAGGAAATTAAGACAAAGAAAATTAAATAAAAGATGAAATGAAAAAAGAAATGTCATTCATATGACAGACAGACAGACAGACAGACAGACAGACAGACAGACAGATAGATAGATAGATAGATAGATAGATAGATAGATAGATAGATAGATAGATTCTAAGTTCTAGCTTTTCTTTTCCATTATAGCTTCTCATAGTCTGAAAACTTTGGCTTGACAGCATACTGGGAATTAAACAAATACATTTATCATTTCCTCTTTTCTCAGAGAAAGTGATGTACATTAGGGAACACTGAAAATAAAAACTACAAACATAAATTATAGACAAAAAAAAGAATCTGATCTGAAACAGATCTGTTCATTACCACTGGATTCATCGTCAGTAGCTGCCTGGTCAGTGGACAGTGGTTTCATTTACCCTGCAAAAATAATCAAGTTATGAAAAGACACCACAAACTACAATGCTAGGCCACACCCACTTTGGGTTTATTGGTGGATTTTTACCGCATTATTTTCTACCACTAGCTAGAAAAAAAAAAGCAAACACCCCTTGTTAACTCAGACGTTTTCAGGTACACTGGTACGACTTCAGCTGCTCACATACAATCATATTCACCTGTTTATTCACATATCTGACCAACAGAGGACGAACATGGAAGCGCCCTAGTCGTTTGTCACGTCCAAGGTAAGTCAAATGCAACATTATATATATATATATATATATATATATATATATATATATATATATATATATATATATATATTTAAATACACAGATACCCTTCAAACAAGCTCCCAACTACCCCCACACTACAACCAACTACCCAATACACCACCCCTCTACCCTACTCCTCCCTGTACATGATTCTATAAAGTACGTACTGAAATCTCCTTCTTAACAGCATGGACAGAAAAGGTTTAAACAGGAATAAGAAGAAATTGGGATGGAAAGATAAGAACAAAAATAAAGAGGGATAGACTGAATAAAAAAGAAAAAATTAACAAAAATAAGCAAAGAAGATGTGCAAAAACAAGAGGAAGGGATGGACAGAAATGCCGAAAAGGAATATGGCAGGAATGGGAAGACGGGACTGACAAAATTTTAAGCTAGAATGGACAGAATTAATAATAAATGGTTGGAAATAGGAAGAAGAGATAGACAGGAATAAAAGGTTGAATGGACAGGATGAATAGAGAGAAAGAAATAGGAAGTAGGGATAGATAGATAGATAGATAGATAGATAGATAGATAGATAGATAGATAGATAGATAGATAGATAGATAGATAGATAGATAGATAGATAGATAGAAATGGGAGGTAGGGATGTAAGTAAATTCAGGATAGAATGGACAGTAATGCAAATTAATAGTTGGATGGAAATAGGATAAAAGGATGGACAAAATATGAAGTTATGGACTGAAATAGTCAGAAATGTGATCAAGAACTGGACAGAAATAGAAAGAAAGGATGGATAGAAATGAAAGATGAAATGGAGAAAAGATGGGAAGAAGGGATTGACAGAAATGAAAATGAATAGACAGAAATCCGATAGAGGGAAGAATGGAAATAAGATAAAGGGGTGGACAAAATTATAAGATTGACAGGACTAAAATAAAAAGAATGGATTGATAGAAAAAAGATAAAGAGATGTATAGGAATGAACGATGAAATGGACTTTAATATGAAGATCAGATTGACAGAAATAAGAAGAAGGGGTGGACAAAAATGGAAAACAAAATAGAGGGATAGACAGAATCGTAAAGAGGGGATGAACCAAGATGAAAGAAGGGATGAAATGTAATCTCTTTTTATACAATCCAGAAGGTCAGAACATTAAGAACGATAAGAACATTTGGGATTGGGTTTTTACCAAACACTCGTCCATTCTCTAAACACAGCAGCCATTTTGATTAACATTCTCTCAGTGTTTTTCTTTTAGTTGTAGGCGGTAAAGATCTGATCATGTATATATCAGGTTTAAAACCACGGGGAACGGACTGATATAGCTGCACTTAGATAAATCAAACGACACACAAAGTACTCTAATAACGGTCTTTGGTATAAAGTTGACTAGGGAATAATAAACCATGTTTGTTATTGCTAGCGACGCTCACGCTCTACTCATCCCTCATTGGCGAGTTAATTATTCATGCTGTTCATGCCTTTTGTGAGCACTTTTTTCCCCACTTCTCACATTCAGCAGTTTTCTACCAGACATAAATAATCCTTAAAGGAAGCCGAGATACACACAATGGAGCCCACAAACAAGTTAGCAGCGCTACCGCTCAAAACTAGCGCTCAGGTCAGCAAAAAAAAACAAATGACACTCCCCTCCTCTAGGCCCGAGGAAAAGCTACTCAGGTTCCTTCCTGTTCCGTGAATCTTTTTCTTCACGTGCTCAAGTCCCTGATACTCCTCACTGCGGTGTTATCTCAAAGCCTCAGAACTGAGCTAGCTCTCAAAGGAATACTCGACTCCATCTGAGACCTACACATGCTAGCAGCGCTAACACTGTACAGAGTTTTAATCCACTGTAAAAGAAAGAAAGAAAGAAAGAAAGAAAGAAAGAAAGAAAGAAAGAAAGAAAGAAAGAAACGAGGAAGGAAGGACAAAGCATCAAAACCATAAAAGAGAGAAGAAATTTTAATAAGGGATGGAAAGACATGAATGGAAAGAAAAGATGGGCAGAAAATAAAAACAAAGAATGGACAGAACGAATACAAGGATGGATAGACATTGGAAAAGGGAAGGACAGAAAAGAAAGAAGGACAGACAATATAGGTGCGTTTCACGGTAACACCTGGTCACTGCTGTGTTTTATGGCTTTCTATTCCTATGTGATTTTCTCTGCCATGTCACATAGGGTTCAAAGCCATTGGGTACAGAGTGAAAACTCGACACATAAACAACTACGGAAAGTAGTGGCACCAAGTCCAAGACAAATTACAGTAACTCTTTATCTAGAAGCCTGACTCTTTCACACACACACACACACACACACACACACACACACACACCAACTCACCATATAGAACAACAACATCAGCAAAGTTAGCATCCGTGCAGTATGGGTGAAGGAGCCTGAGAGACATAAAAACATAGGAAACAAAGTATAGAAAGAAAGAAAGAAAGAAAGAAAGAAAGAAAGAAAGAAAGAAAGAAAGAAAGAAAGAAAGAAAGAAAGAAAGAAAGAAAGAAACGAGGAAGGAAGGACAAAGCATCAAAACCATAAAAGAGAGAAGAAATTTTAATAAGGGATGGAAAGACATGAATGGAAAGAAAAGATGGGCAGAAAATAAAAAACAAAGAATGGACAGAACGAATACAAGGATGGATAGACATTGGAAAAGGGGAAGGACAGAAAAGAAAGAAGGGACAGACAATATAGGTGCGTTTCCACGGTAACACCTGGTCACTGCTGTGTTTTATGGCTTTCTATTCCTATGTGATTTTCTCTGCCATGTCACATAGGGTTCAAAGCCATTGGGTACAGAGTGAAAACTCGACACATAAACAACTACGGGAAAGTAGTGGCACCAAGTCCAAGACAAATTACAGTAACTCTTTATCTAGAAGCCTGACTCTTTCACACACACACACACACACACACACACACACACACACCAACTCACCATATAGAACAACAACATCAGCAAAGTTAGCATCCGTGCAGTATGGGTGAAGGAGCCTGAGAGACATAAAAACATAGGAAACAAAGTATAGAAAGAAAGAAAGAAAGAAAGAAAGAAAGAAAGAAAGAAAGAAAGAAAGAAAGAAAGAAGCAGTGTTAACTGTGGTACTAGAAGCAGTGGTAGATCGTGAGCACAAGGCAGAATACAGTCACATAGTGGCAAAGGCACAGAGTCGCACTGTTGTCATAATACTGTCACACTATCATCACACAAAGTACAACCCACAGTCACACAAACTACAACCTTACAGTCACACAAACTATAACCTCACAGTCACACAAACTACAACATCACAGTCACACTAACATCACACAAACTACAACCTTACAGTCAAACAAACTACAACCTCACAGTCACACAAACTACAACCTTACTGTCACACAAACATCACACAAACTACAACCTCACAGCCACACAAACATCACACAAACTACAACCTCACAGCCACACAATCATCACACAAATTACAACCTTACAATCACACAAACATCAGACAAACTACAACTCACAGTCACACAAACTACAACCTCACAGTTACACAAACATTACACAAACTACAACCTCACTTTCAAACAAACATCACACAAACTACGTCACAGTCACAAAACTAAAACCTCATAGTTACAAAGATTTTACACAAACTACAACCTCACCATCACACAAACTACGTCACACACAGTTATACATTTGTACAGCCACACACCCACACATCCACACACTCACACAACCAACAAACTCACACACTCACACAGTCACACACTCACACAGTCACACACTCACACAGCCACACAGTCACACACTCACACACTCACACAGTCACACACTTACACACTCACACAGCCACACACTCACACTCTCACACACACACACAGTCACACACTCACACACTCACACAGCCACACATAGGTTCCAATCACTGTTATTTTCCCACCAGTTTTTAAACCCTGACAGTTCAGCAGACTGGATCCAACAAACACGCTGAATCATTACCATGTAGCGCTCATGTTGTACCAGAGAGCAGTGTGTATTCGTACGTTACAGAGCA